>NC_079466.1:12257648-12568482 GCF_026250575.1 Diorhabda carinulata | reverse complement strand
AAAAAGTAGCTCTATGGGAACAGAAACTTCTCAACGATAAAACCACGGAAATTTTTCAAAAAATCCAGATGAAACACCAGCAAGTCGCCAAAGAAGCTGAAGAGGAAGAAAAACGGAAAGAACAAGTCTGGAGGGAACAAGGTGAACAAATTCGATTACTTTGTTTCGTTCGATGAACTTTTCTTGTAAATTTTCAGAAAGGAAAGCGAAAGCTGCCGAGCAACAGATAAGGGAAATAGCCAGGAGAGCTCGGGAGGAACATAAATTGAATTCGTCGTTGAATTTAGACTCTACGTGCGGCGGTACTAATAGTTCTGGGGTACCGCCTAGTAGACAGGCCGTGATAGACTGGTATAAAAACGAGGAAAAAAACAGGCGCGCCGGAATCGATTCGTCGAACAACGTAACGCCTTGGTTTCACGGTAAGTTAGATAATATTTCATATAAAATAATAAAACGCAAAAAAATTGTTACAATGATTGAAATTGTCGTCACTTAATTTTATTTTTGAGGGGTTCCATTGTTTTCAGTCGAATTAGGCCAGGAACTGATCGAAATTGAATTTATCGATAATACTTTCGACTAACACCGGTATATAACATATTTAGAATATTCTAGATTGGAATTTAATCTATTTTTTGTTGAATCTCATATAAAATTGAACGTACTAATGACATAGCCATTATTTTGAAGGGGTTCCATTGTTTTCAGTCGAATTTAGGCCAATGATTTGAATTTTTCTAATAAAATAACGTCGAAAGCTTCCTGGATATTGACAAAGGGACTTATTTCAGGGTTGATAACAAGACGAGAAGCCGAAAAACTTCTTCTAGATCAACTTTGCGGTACCTTCTTAGTACGACTGTCGGAAAGAATTTGGGGTTATGCCGTATCGTATAGGGCGCAAGAAAAATGCAAACATTATTTAGTAAACGCCATACCTAAATACAGCTTCGTAGGAAACAATCAAAAAGAACACGAAACGTTAGGTGAGATTTACATTTAAAACATTTTTCACTATTTAATTGTTATATTTCGTTGTCTGAAGGTGGTAAATTGGTATTCGAAACGTGTTGTATACGAAAATGTTCGTTTTTCTATGGAAATCTAACAGAAACGTTAAAATATAACAAAAATGTATATGGGTACCAAATACATGAGATACATACTTTTTTATCGTATTTTCTTTTATTAGATTATTTTTTTTTTTCGAAAGTTTTACTAAAAAGTCATTTAATAAGCAATTCGTGTAAAAGTAATAGTATGAGTTGAAAACGTAAACTGATGCCATAGAACGGAATGAAAATTTTAATATAACTTCAAAATACTTACAGATTTAACGATGAATTTAGATTAAAATGATTCTTTTTGGCACAATACACACGCACACACCATAATTTCTCACAAAATTCCATAAAAACTGTATTTAATACACAAATAAATAGGAAAAAAACTATACACAAACACAAAATGGCCGTTACTGGCAACTTTATGACGATGGCGTTCCTTTATCCACATAGATACTAGTTGCAAATAAGATTGCCATATTTAAAAAATATGTTCAGAAAATTAATAATTTTTTTTTAAATGAAAATTGATTTTAAATAAAATTTTGACTTATACTAAGAAATTTGGATAATAATTTGAAATAAAAAAATATATTTTCAATTTATATACTGTCGTTAGTTATAACAAATTAAATTTTCCGAAAAAAAATGTTTCTAAATATTTTCTATAAACAGATAAAACCGGCAATGCCGCATAATATTTGAAACAAATGATTTCTAACATTCGTAGACGGTTATTATTTTAAAATTCTTAACGAGTGGGAGAGAGAAAGAGAGAAATCTTCGTACGGGTCGACATCGTTATCTACAGAGTGTCCTCACTCACATCTATACATTTGTATAGATCAAAATTTAATATAATATCGACTTGAATTAGAAAGTTATAATAATTTAATTTAAAAATTTATTTTATATAATCAAAAACTGTCGTTATTAATTATATCAAATTAAATTTTTTGAAACGAAAGTTTCTGACTAATTTTTACATACGAATGAAACGAAATGTTAGTGAGAAGTTGAGCGGGTGAGAGAGGGGGGGGGGGTGAAGGAGGCAGGTTGAGGAGGAGGAGCGAGAGGGGAAAGGGGAGGGAGGTAAATATCTTTGGTCTCGTTGTATACAGCATGTCCACTTGATTTATACTGTTCTAAATATTGAAATTTAATATTTTGGTTAGGTAACTCTTTGATTTAATTTCAACAAAAAATTGATTCAAACAAGAAGTTTGAAGAGACAAAAACTTTTATTTGCTTTAAAATTTTCCGAAATAATCAGCATCGTTTTTTAGATCTACTCGAGTGTTTTTTGACGTTTCTGTGTGTTTTTTCCTTTTTATTTTTCTTACTTTTCTTCTGCATACTGCAAGCTTCGTTGTAATATTTTTGTTTTTCGTGTTTGGGCATTCTGCACCAACATTTAGCGCCCTCTATGGCTATTTTCGTTATCGACCATTCGCAATGGCGTTTTCTGAGGAAGAAATAAATAAAAAAAATCCCTCAAGTAACGTAGAAGTTAATTATATTCACCTGACGTCCCTAAGGAAATTCAAAAAAGGGTTTCTCGTTTTCGGCCCCGGTCTAATACATCTTTTTCCGCTTTGTTTTTCGTTTGAATTTTTTGTTTTCTCTCTTTTATTGGACGTACGTTTTTTACCCCCTCGTTTACTCTCTTTTTCTTCTTTGGAACAATAATCTGACGGTTTCACTCGATCCGGACATCCTTTTTTTCTCCTCGACGAACCCATTTTATCGGAAGACATTAAAGTTCCAGTAGAACTAACAATTTTTTAAATTTCACAATTTTTCAAATGAAAATAAACATTAATTTATCTTTATCACATCCCATTTAAAATTCGACATTTATAATTTTTTCAATTTGACGTTGACATTATCGAAAACGTCTACAAAAATGATTAATAATCGAAAAAAATTATCGATATTCAATTACATATTGAAATTTGATCGTTTTGTGAACCAGCCTCAACGTTAATATTAAACACTGTGGCTGACAAGATATATGATGAAAGGCCGTTTCATATTTCTTTGAATAACTGGGAGATAGAAACGAACCTGTGCTATAATCACTGCTATTCTTTTATTAGTAGACTAGAATGAATATCATTCTTTTTTTTTTGTTATTCTTATTAGTATTCTTATGAATAATCGAAAAAAAAACTCGATATTTCACCATAAAAATTTAATCGAGTTGTGAATCAGCCTTAACGTTAATAAAAACCCCTTTGCCAAGCAACTTTCATAGTAGAAGGCCACGTTGTTAAAACATATTTCATAGAATAACAGATGATAATAAACCTGTGCTAAAATCACTATTATTTCATTATAAAGCTAGTTCTGTGGTTTCATATACCTCTGTACATTCTAACGGTATAATTAGTTTTATAACTACACTAGTGTACACAGAAATCACAGCATTGGTAACACTGTTTACAACGTTGGAAGTCAAAATTAAGTGATCACCTCTATGATTCGTTCTTGTCTATGTTTAAACGTAGCTTTTCATTACAATTTTGTTCTAAGGACGCGAAACACAGAATATAATATCAATGTTTGCCACATATACTCATTTTTAGATATAATTTTGAATTGTGCGATGGAATTGGCAAATACTAGATTTTTTTTTGTAATTTTAGATGATATCATCGCGTTTCATCGGACGTATCCGTTAACTGGTGGGGAAACCCTTCAATACCCATGCCCTAGAATATCTACAGGGGCTATCGAAGAAGTATTAAATTAAAAATTTTATTTTTCGTTATGACGGAATTTGGAATTCTGTGATTGTGACTGGTATTTTAAAAAATTATTTTTTAAGTAATTTTCTCTGTTTTAATATAAAACGTACTACGTGAGATATTTGAGTTTCCGTGGCGTCTATAGCTGGAGAATCATGTCAATTGTATGAAAATCATACTTATTATTATTTAACGTGAATTGAAAAAAGTGATAATTATACAAATTTTGTAAAAACGATACAATAAAAACAAATTTTTTGATTTGTTGTTTTTTTTTCTCATTTATTTAACTTATTTGAACTTTTCCTACCTCCCTGTATCGAAAACAATGAATAATTATTTGCATCTATCTTATAATAACTCCAAAATCATCATAAAAACTTGTAGTACTTCCCCTGTAAACTATTGACTTTCCTCTAGATTAGATATTAACACAATATGGATCGTTATTTCGTCAACAGATGGCGTAAAAATTACATTTTGGTAGGTAGCTTTCTGTGAAATAAACATCCTGTTTTTGTTACTTCGACATCAGATGGCGTATAAATAACAGATTGATCGCTAGTTTTCTGTACGATATACGTCCTGCTTTGGTTACTTTGCCATCAGATGGCGTAAAAATAACAGATTGGTCTTTAGTTTTCTGTACAATTTATATAATATTTGTATTATACATCGGCAACAGATGGCGTAAAAATATCAGATCATTCCGTAGTTTTCTGTACGATATACGTTCTGCTTTGGTTACTTCGCCATTAGATGGCGGGAAAATAGCAAATTGAACACTAGTTTTCTGTATAATATTAGTTTCTTTTACACATCTCCAACAGATGGTATAATAATAACAGTTCAGTCGATGGTTTTCTGTACGGTATAGATTTAGTTTGTGTGTTACTTCACCAACAGATGCTTATAAATAGTAGATTGCTGAATAGTTTGGTGTACTATTCACTTAGTTGGTATGAGTCTTGGTATTGGTATTTCGCCGGTAGATGGCATTTTGTTTGAAAATATAAAACTAAGGATTTCATAAATAAAGCCAATTTTTTACTCATAAAAAATATATAATATATTTATCACTAATAATATAAAAGAATTCGGTAAAATAAATAAAACGATATAAAATAAATTAAACTTCGTTTTAGCTGTCAAAGAAAATAAATCCTGTTACCCATGATCCTTGTACATATAAGGCAGACTTATATCGAGGGTGATTCGTTTCCTTTTCACCCTCGTCCTGTAACCCTAAAACAGTATATATATACACTAAAACGTACATATCGATAATCTCCATTTAAATTTTCGAAGAAGACGATTTGAGCGAAGCAGAAGAATGTATCCGCTGAAACAGAAAAAAAAAGAACCAAGAAAAAGATGGCTATCGAATTGGCAACGCCTAATTAGTTTACGTCAACGTGATTGATTGACAAGTGATCGAATCGGCGAGCGAATGTAACACAGAACTAGTTAAATGTCAATTCTATATTTTTCTTACCGGCGTTATGTCATTCGAGAGAGGAATCGATTTTTCAGGGGAAGTTCGTTTTTTTGTTCTCGATAAACTATTTGTAGCTGAAAAGGAAAGTTTTACGTACAATTGGTTTTGAATTTAATGTAATTTTTTTAAAATAAATAATTTTAAAAGGTTCGTTTGATCGTAGGAAAAAATTTCAATGTCAATTCGCGAAAAAATCAATAAAATTGAGAATAGTCAGAATTTTTTATAATAAAAAAGATAAATATAACAAATAAATAGAAGAATAAAAGATTTAACTTACCACCCGGTAAATTTGGCAACACAAAATCGTCTTGTTTCTTAATTTCCCGCTTTTTAAATAGATTATTATTATTGAAACTATTGAACCAAGTAGGGGTATAATCATGTGAATCTCCCGCGCTAGAAAAAATATTCTCAACTACCGCATTCCTTTCCAATTTTTTCATAAATTGCGTCCTAGGATTACTTAATAAAGGAACCTGAAAAATAGTTATTTCCAAATGTGGATTCCCAACTTTATTATTGTTAATTCCTTCCGTAACTATCAAAGTCGAATTGTACAGATAGCACAACTCACATTCAATATAACTACAATAACGAAATAATAACTTTTATAGTTATTCAAATAATTTTTTTTTTAAATATTAAAAATAACAAACAAATACTTGATCTGAAAATATATTTGATACATTTAAACTGGAAAATAAGAAATGTTATTGGTCATAACAATAACCGATATTCCTGTGGTGAAATTTTTTATCTAAGATAATAATATTGGAAACGAAACATTTATTTCCAAAATTTTATACTGGAAAAAAATAAAATTAATTACTGCTGTTGCTAATTTATGGTATTTTCAACGTCATTCGATAATTTCTTTGATACCTGAAAATAGTTATTTTCAAACATGAATTCCCATCTCTATTGTTAGTTTCTCGCCGTAACTATAGAGTTTGAAGTTGAAATGTAGAGATGGCGTAACTAATATATATATATATATATATATATATATATATATATATCAACTTAAAAAACGGAAAATAATAACAATTTTTAAATTAATTTCAAAAATTTTTTTTTAAATTTTGTATTCAATAATCAAAAACTGACACTAAAAATGTATTTAATAAATTAAAGGTGAAAAATCGCGCTAATGATTAGTCATATTAATAATCGATAGTATATCCAACATCAGTTAGATAGTATAAAATAGATAGTTAGCAATATCGGAAATTTCTCTTAAATATTCTATAGAAACAAAAGTGAATTTATATATTTTACCAATAATTTTTTTGAAAATTGATCAACTCGAAAAAGTTATTTCCAAACGTGAATTCCCATCTCTATTATGCTTACAGTTACTAGCGATAACTATGAAATTCATAGTCGAAAAGTAGAGATGGCCTTAACTATTATTTGTGTAATGGTAATAATAACAAACCTGCATGGGTTTCGAATAGAGGTTGTTGATATTTTGTAAGACATTTGGAGATTTTTTAGGCGGATCTTTATTAAAACTGATATTATTTATAGTGGGATGAAGTACGGAATGACCTTGAGGCGATCGGTTGTAATCCGCAAAATCTAAATGTTGAAATTGCGGCGATTCCGCCATATCCTCCTTTTGTTGATCCTATAAAATGACAATTTGTTGTTCGGGTGTATTTATAGACCACTCAATCGATGACTCACTTGTCTAGAACTGAATTTAGCTAAACTTTCCAACGATTTTTCCAACATCTGTATTTGAGAATTCGTATTAATGTTACTGAATTTATTAGAACGATCTTTCGTTAGATACGAAGTTTGACCAGGTCTGTGTTGCAATATGTTCAGTCTTTGGGTAGTTTTAGATAATGTTATTAAGTTTTTATCGTTGGGATTTTCGTTGAAGGTACCATCCCCACCGCTCAGTTTGCGTTTCATTGTACCTAAGAAATTTATCACGTCAACAAAAATTCAATTGATAAGAATAGAGATTGCAAAGTTATTTCGGAACGTTACAAATGGAACTTGAAATTTATAGTTCGTATTAGTTATTTCCATAATCATTTGAATTTTTTTTCGATCATTTGAGAAAAAAATACACTTTTTTGATATATATAAATATCGAGAGAAAAATTTGATATATTTGTTGTGGTTTTTATTATCCCCTAAAAGGTTTTTACCCTAATAAAATTTCGTTTTCTTTCCTATTCAATTTCGAAGTTATAACAATTTTATTAAATATCTCGTAAAATATTGATTTTAGAAAAAAAAAGTTTTTGACAAAAAATAAAGTTTATAAAAAGATCTACAAAAAGGGTTATATACATTTTTTACGTAAATTTATTATTTTAGAGGTTATGGTCCTAAATAACTCTGTCTCTGTTATTTTGATTTCTGATTCCTGTCGAGATATTCTATTAAATATCTCGTAAAATATTGATTTTAGAAAAAAAAGTTTCTTACAAAAAATGAAGTTTATAATAAGATCTACAAAAAGGTTTATATACATTTTTTACGTAAATTTATTATTTTAAAGGTTATGGCCCTAAATAACTCTGTCTGTTATTTTGATTTTTGATTCCTGTCGAGATATTCTATTGGATATCTCGTAAAATATTGATTTTAGAAAAAAAAATTTTAACAAAAAATGAAGTTTATAAGATCTACAAAAAGGGTTATATACATTTTTACGTAAATTTATTATTTTAGAGGTTATGGCCCTAAATAACTCTGTCTCTGTTATTTTGATTTTTGATTCCTGTTGAGATATTCTATTGAATATCTCGTAAAATATTTTTTTTAGAGAAAAAGTTTCTAACAAAAAATGAAGTTTATAATAAGGTCTACAAAAAGGGTTATATACATTTTTTACGTAAATTTATTATTTTAAAGGTTATGGCCCTAAATAACTCTGTCTCTGTTATTTTGATTTTTGATTCCTGTTGAGATATTCTATTGAATATCTCGTAAAATATTGATTTTAGAAAAAAAAGTTTCTAACAAAAAATGAAGTTTATAATAAGGTCTACAAAAAGGGTTATATACATTTTTACGTAAATTTATTATTTTAGAGGTTATGGCCCTAAATAACTCTGTCTGTTATTTTGATTTTTGATTCCTGTTGAGATATTCTATTGAATATCTCGTAAAATATTTTTTTTTAGAGAAAATGTTTCTAACAAAAAATGAAGTTTATAATAAGGTCTACAAAAAGGGTTATATACATTTTTTACGTAAATTTATTATTTTAAAGGTTATGGCCCTAAATAACTCTGTCTCTGTTATTTTGATTTTTGATTCCTGTTGAGATATTCTATTGAATATCTCGTAAAATATTGATTTTAGAAAAAAAGTTTCTAACAAAAAATGAAGTTTATAATAAGGTCTACAAAAAGGGTTATATACATTTTTTACGTAAATTTATTATTTTAAAGGTTATGGCCCTAAATAACTCTGTCTCTGTTATTTTGATTTTTGATTCCTGTTGAGATATTCTATTGAATATCTCGTAAAATATTGATTTTAGAAAAAAAAGTTTTCAACAAAAAATAAAGTTTATAATAAGATCTACAAAAAGGGTTATACACATTTTTTACGTAAATTTATTATTTTAGATGTTATAAAATTTAATAGAATATCTCGACAGGAATCAAAAATCAAAATAAACGAGACAGAGTTATTTAGGCCCATAATCTCTAAAATAATAAATTTACGTAAAAAATGTATATGACTTTTTTTGTAGATGTTATTCCAAACTTCATTTTTTGTTAAAAACTTTTTTTTCTAAAATCAATATTTTACGAGATATTTAATAAAATTGTTATAACTTCGAAATTTAAGAGAAAAGAAAACGAAATTTTAATAGGGTAAAAACCTTTTAGGGGATAATAAAAACCCCAACAAATATATATAGAGTGGCCCGCTAATTTTACCTTCCGTTAACGATATCCTCCATTTTGAATCCCTGGTAGGTTTCCTTCTCATCTCGTCTCTCTTATCAGTAGACATCAAAATCTCAGTCTTGTATTTTCTCAAAAGCGGACAATTCAATTCGACGTTGACCTTATCCCTCAGAGCCGGTAAAAACTTTTGCGGAAACGAATCGTGTATGAAAAAATTGTGTTTTAACAATTCGTCGGCGGTATATCGTTGCTGGGGATCCATCTTCAAGCAACACTCTAAAAAATCCACGGACAACGTGGGCCATGACGCGAAATGTTTGTACAGACCGAGCGGTTCTTCGGAGGGAAACTTTACCGAGGTCCTGAGTTGAGAATTTTTCGATAGAAGCTGTTGGTGTCGATAACAAGGTTTACCTACAACGTTTCGTATAGAAAGCGAACCAATTCGATACGGAGACCTTCCTCACCCAACATCTTTATTATCAGATAAAATTGATCGATGTCGCTGTCTCCGGGGAATAGGGGATCCCCCGTCATCATTTCGGCGAATAGACAACCTATCGACCATATGTCTATCGGGGTACCGTAATTTGGTTCCGCTACTAATAGTTCGGGGGCTCGGTACCATCGCGTGGCAACGTATTCGGTGCACGCTTCGCCTGTTGATGTTATTAACCTCGCGAAACCGAAATCGCATAATTTTACGACTCCTAGTGATGATACTAGAACGTTTTCGGGTTTAACGTCTCGATGTACTATCTGAAATTCCATTTTTTTTCTATAGTTTTTATCATACTTTATAAAAAACAAAAAACCGACGTTTGTCATCCATGTTGACTTTTAACGATATCTTTTTTATTTTCAATTGTACAAAAAAATTGTCCAAATCAAAATTGTAGGAAATTAAATACACTATCACACGATGAAACTAGATTATCGAAAAAATTTATTTTAATCCTCAATTTATTCAAATTGCGAAATTTTTTCAATTAATAGTTAAATATAGAAAAAATAACAAAATCAAATTGATATTCTAGGAAAATATGGAGAGAATGTTTATTAAAAAGTTTCTTTTTTCAAATTTTGAGAATTTAAAATGGCGATAGCGTAAAATTAATTTACATATATTTTTTCCAGCCCCTATATATTCCATTAATATTGATAATTTCAAGATGGAGTTCACTGTAATCGGTACAGAAAAAAATGTAGTTTAATATAATATTTCAATAAAATTTTCAAAATTTTTCTCACGTGTTGTTTTAAACTCTCAAAGTTAAAGTTTTTTTTCAATTGTTTGGAAATTAATAATTGAAAAATTAATTTCAACCTTTATTTCGAATTATATACAAATAGATCTTTATAAAATAAGTATTTTGAAAAATAATTTCTATTATGGTCACAAACTTAATTGAAAATATATTGCACCCGCTGTCCCCTACCATATCGCGTAATTTTTCACCATATTGATTTTTTTTTAATTGCATGGTTTTCAAAGATCTGTATATAATTTGAAATAAAAGTTAAAAATCATTTTTTAACGATAAATATGGAAAATTTTTTTGTGTTTAATCGTAAAAAAAGCTTTTTTCGATATTTATTGTTAAAAAATTAATTTTAACATCTGTTTATAATTATATACAAATAGTCCTTTAAAAACCACACATTTTGAAAAATTTAATACGGTAAATAATTACGCGACATGGTAGGGGACAGTGGCACAATATTTTCAATTAAGTTTATAACGATCGTAATAATTTTTTTTTCAAAATATGTGGTTTATATTTGTATATAATTTGAAATAGAAGTTTTTTAACAATAAAAATCGAAAAAAAAGCAAAAAAAAATATTTCTTTTTAGTTTAATCGTTAAAAAAATATGTAAATAGAATTTTGAAAAAATCGGTTTATATGGTATAACGAAGTACAACTTATTCTACGTAAATTGTATAAAATCCCACTACGAAATTGTTAATATCATAACAATAAACGGGGATTGAAAAAAATATATAAAAATTCTATTTACTCTGTTGCGATTTTGAATTTTCAAAATTTGATAAAAACAACTTTTTAAGAAACATTTTCCCTAAATATCGATTTGATTTCTCTATTCTCATGATATATAACGCTTGAATAAATAAATTTTCAAAAATTTTATCAAATTCGAAAAATTAAGTACTTTGAAATTTCGTGTTTAGTAATCTAGCTCCACCATATCATTTCCTACAATTTTGATCGTATCAATTTTTTTCTACGAGCAAAAATGAAAGAGATATCAGATTTCGAATGATTTAAATTCATTTTTCGATCTTATTTCCCGGACTATAAATTATCGCGACGTTGCCACGTATAAGTAAAATAAAGATTCAAACTCAAATGGTAACTATTAAGAAAAATTAAGGGTTGAAAAAACATTTTTTTTGGAAATCTAGTTTCATAAATTTTCCTATAATTTTGATTTTCATAGTTTTTTTCTACGCTAAAATTAACAAGAAATCAGCATGAAATTATCAAATTTCGAATGCCATAAATTAATTTATCGATCTTATTTCCCGGACTACGAATTATGGCGACGTTGCCACGTCTAATATTCAACACTTACATGATTGCTGTGACAATAACCGATACCCCTCGTGACTTGAAATACCCTCTCCCTACACCTTTCTTCTCCCAAACCGCCTGGCATTTTATCCAATTCGTCCAAAACGGTCCCATGCAAATATTCAAAAACTAAATAAAATCGTTTTTTGTGTCTAAAAACTTCGATCATCGTCACTAAATTTTCGTGTTTGAGCCTCTATAAAAATTGAATTTATTAATAATAAATCAATCACGTGATTCTGTGATTGTTTACTTTGAGCATACGTATCTCTCTCAGCGCCATCTTTCTTATAGTAGCGTCCTCTTCAGTCTCGAGAAATTTTTTAATTGCTACAATTTGATCAGTTTCTTTATGTTTGCACTTCATTACTAATCCGTAAGATCCCTCCCCAACTATTGATATTTGCTCGTATTTATCCATTTTCTATTTTTCTCGACTGCCATACATGATCTGGAAAGATTTGGAATTGTAAAAAAATTTTCTAGTTAACCAGAATTGAAATATCGATTGTCTATAAAATGCTACAGGGTAAAACACGAAATTTAGAAATATGAACAAAGTTTTTACCTTCCCTGTATCAAAGTATATTTTTTTTCGATACTTCAACCATTTTAAACAACTGTAGACTAATGTCTAAAAAATGTTACAGGGTGAAACTGAAGATTTTGTATTATAAACAAATTTTCTACTATCCCTGTATCATAATAACGCTTTTTTTCGATACTTCGATCATTTTAAACAATGGTAGACATTATTAGAATGTCTCTATAAAATTTTTGATTGTATATCGAATGTCTGAAAAATGTTACAGGGTCAAACTGAAGATATTGAATTATAGACAAATTTTCTATCATCCCTGTATCATAATAACGCTTTTTTTCGATAGTTCGATCATTTTAAACAATGGTAGACATTATTAGAATGTCTCTATAAAATTTTTGAATGTATATCGAATGTCTAAAAAATGTTACAGGGTGAAACTGAAGATTTTGAATTATAAACAAATTTTTTACTCTCCCTGTATCATAATAACGCTTTTTTTTTCGATACTTCCATCATTTTAAACAATGGTAGACATTATTAGAATGTCTCTATCAAATTTTTGATTGTATATCGAATGTCTAAAAATGTTACAGGGTGAACTGAAGATTTTGAATTATAAACAAAGTTTCTACTCTCCCCGTACCATAATAACTTTTTTTTTTCGATACTTCAATCATTTTAAACAACGGTAAACTAACTATATCAAAATCTGATTTTTGATTATACATCAAAATACTACAGGGGTAACAAGAAATTTCGATTTCCTAATGATGGAATTATAACGATTCCAATTTACTGAAATACCTTGTAGAAT
Source organism: Diorhabda carinulata (assembly GCF_026250575.1). Taxonomy (NCBI): domain Eukaryota; kingdom Metazoa; phylum Arthropoda; class Insecta; order Coleoptera; family Chrysomelidae; genus Diorhabda; species Diorhabda carinulata. Next base: position 12,555,322 of record NC_079466.1, on the reverse strand, counting down.
GTTTTTTCTCGAAAAAAAATTACGTCGATTTTATCTAGATAATAAATCACATTAAATACGTTAGATTTGAATCGAGTAAATTTCGTGATATCGATTATATTTGTTGTTTTGAAACGAAGACGAGACAAGCGGTGACATCACATTATACATATAGATAATGACTCATACTAATTTGATATATACACTAGTTCGACATTTTATTACGGTAATTTACTATTTTATTTGAAAAATAGGAAAGTAAAAAATAAAAATTTATTTTGATAAATGTTTAATCCAAATGTTTCTATGAGGAACAAAAAAATCGTATCTACCGATATATTGAAAATTTTGGTTTCATATTTTGGAAAAATATTTTTTAAATATCAATGTTTACGTAGAAAAAATAAAAGTTTTTTAAATCATCAGGTTTTTTAAATACAGGGAGGAAAAATAATTGGTCTCTCAATATTTGAGTAAATAGTAATTAGAGCAAAGTAAAAATATCGAGATTCATTAAATAATTATTTTTAAATAAAATGGTAGTCAGCACTAACTTCCACGACTGATATTTCGTGAGATACAAGAAATTAAAGTAAACGCTGTTCAAAATTCACGTGTCTTACAAAGATATTTATAAAAAATATTATACATCTGAAAATAATAAATATTTCAAATTTATATTGTAGGACAATATTCAAGACATATCAATACTTGCTTTTGAAAAAACAAGAGTTTTCTAAAACCTCACGTTTTTTAAATATAGGGTGGAAAATTAAATCGATTCTAAAAAATGAATTTTAACTTGGAGGCTCAATATTTGAATAAATACTAATTAGAGCAAAGTGAAAATATTTAGATTAATTAAATAATTCTTGTCAAATAAAGTGGTAATCAGCTCGAACTTCCACGACCGATATTTCGTGAGATACAAGAAATTAAAGCAAACGCTGTTCATAATTCACGTATCTTATATAAGAAAATTTCAATTTTCCCTGTATAAAAACCGAATTGCGTGTCTTTCGTGACATAAACGGCCATATCGAATGGTCAGTCCGATATTGAACGTACTTAAAGCGGTCTTTGAACCCGGAAAAACCACCATACACCCTTAGTAAATCTATTTTTCTGGAAAATATGGAAATTCAATAGAGATTGCATCTACCCCAATTATTATCACAAAAGAAAAATGAAGATTTTGAAAAAATAATGTATTTTATATTATTCGAAATGAACGGCGATTTGATGTCCACCGAAACGGAAATATTTCATTTGATATGGACGCCCTGTATAAATTAACAATGAAACTTTTTTGCTTGAGGTATTCTTTATGTTATGATCTAGATTTTTCGAGGTTATCGTACCCGCATAAATATCTAGTATATCCTACAATAAAAATAGTAGTAAAGTTTTTATAGGGTGATTCGTTCGAAAAAGAAACGAAAAAATAATGTATTACTGTTTTGATTCACCCTGTATCACATGCAATGAATATAAACTTATAACTTTTTAAATACCCCGTAGAATACATCACAACCCTATATTATTGTAATTAGGAAGGTAAGCTGATTCCAAATATGCAATAAAATACAGGGTGTTTCATTTGAAAAAACCGAGAAAACAATGTATTAGTATTTAGATTCACTCTGTATCACATTCATTAAATATAAACGAAATAAATAATTTTTACAGAATTTTTACTAATAATCGAATGCCACGGATTCAATAGATTTTTATTTTTGTGTTTGTCTTACGATATACAGGGTGTTGAAATTTTCAAGATTTTTACGAAAAATTCGTTATAACTTTTCAAATACCCCGTAGAATACATCACAACCCTACATTATTGTGATTAGGAAGGCAAGCTGATTCCAAATATGGAATAAAATACAGGGTGTTTCATTTGAAAAAATGTCACTTCGGATCAAGAAATTCCAACGTAACTAAATAAAAAAAAACTTATCGAAAACGAATCAAATATTTTCAATAGAATAACGAACGAAGTCCGCGATATGGCTCCTGGAGCCGGTCCTATCAGGTTTTAAGGGAATTCTAAAAGACCGCGGAATTCGTATGATGTTTGCTTTTAACATAACAGGCGATTTGTTTATTTATTTTCTATAATTTTTGAGAAATTCGTTTGGATATATAAACGAGTTCGCTTACCGGAGTTTTTGTCAAAATAAACAGAACGAAATAGAAAATTAACCGAGGAATTTGATTAAATAAAGTAAGTGACAGTGTTTATGATGAGTCTCGGTGTATTATATGCAGAAAAATGTTCGATAAACATACTCACCTTCATATTTATAAATAAAAGCAATCAATAATCATTTATTTATATATAAACGATGATTATACGAAATGCATTTCAACGATATACACGTCACGTAAACCGATTATCAATAAATTTCGAAAATTCTCGCGAAACTCTAAACAATTCGACTTATCAGACCAAACTAGCACTGTGACGTTATATTTTTTCTCGATTAGATCGTTCTAAACCCCCTTCCACGACTAATTTTCGTTGTGATCGAACTCTACCGGTTTCCACAGGTGCGTTCCAAGCAAAGACGTTGGGGGAGTGGAAAAACTCAATTAACTACATCGGCTACGATTAAATCTGGATTATTCGTACGTAGTACGATGTATGATTTCTCAGCTCAAAATTAGTGATTATTTTTTAATAAATTTTCTTCTTATTTCCATAAACTTTTCTTTTTAGACCGTCCGATGCATCTTTAGGATCGAAACGTTCGTATCTCAACTGTTTAATGTATTAACTTTCAAGTTTGTCGAGAAAAATAGTCGGACAGAGACATATACGAGGGATATTCAATTCCCGTGAACCATATTCGTGTATAAAAGGCTTTGAAAGCGAATTCCGGACTAGCGAACGTGTTGTCTACCCTCGTACATCGATTCCTTTAGGTCTAACATAGTTGTCTACCCTCGTACACCGATTCCCCTTAGGTCGAACTTAATTATCTACCCTCGTACATCAATTCCACACTTAGGTCGAACTTACTTATCTACCCTCGTACATCGATTCCATTTAAGTTGAACGTAGTTGTCTACCCTGGTACACCAATTCCATACTTAGATCGAACTTAGTTGTCTACCCTCGTACATCGATTCCACACTTAGGTCTAACTTAATTATCTACCCTCGTACATCGATTCCATTTAAGTTGAACGTAGTTATCTACCCTGGTACACCAATTCCATACTTAGATCGAACTTAGTTGTCTACCCTCGTATATCGATTCCCCTTAGGTCGAACTTATTTGTCTACCCTCATATATCGATTGTACGTTGTTGTGTATATATTGATTTAAAGGAAAAAATACGACAAGCAACGCCCATGCATTTCACCTATCACGCAACGTGGTTGGTTAAAAAATGTTATCAGGTTAGGTAATAACGCTAGTATACGAGGGTTACTATAAATAATATTTGTAATTTAAATTTTTTTTCATTATTTTCACAAATAATCGCTAAACAACGCTAAATAAGAGAGTCGCTACTGAAGTTACAGATATGGCAACGCTGATTTAATTATGTCAAATCTGACATTGACATTTCAAAGATTGGTATTTTTAATGGTGAACGTATTCAGAACGTGTTGTCGTACGAGCGCTATTTGATTTGTCCTCGTATATTATTTCTTTATTGGAATCGTCGATTCAATTTATCTAATTAAGATAATTGATTTAAATTGGAACGTTCGAACGCTGTGTATCTTTTAGAGGTTATGTATCCAAAGAATTAATTAAAACGAATTTGAAATAATATCCGATTCATAAGAATTAACTTTTTTTTTATCGATCTGTATACTCCGATTTACAATTCCTCGTTATGTGAAACATATATAATATAAATAGAATCGATGTTTTTAAAAACACGGAAAAAAATCATCGATCTGGGGACGTGTAAATTAAATTATTTAAATAACAAGTACTCACAATTAAATCTGAGTTAAAAGTAGTCCGAAAATCATCGAAGAAAATTTCTAGTCAAATTCACACTGACATTTACTTATGATTAATTGGTATTTATTATAGTTAGTTGTCGATTTGACAGGAAGGTTTTTTTGATATTTTTTTTAGACGTTACAGGAAGTATTTACATGAAACGACGTAATCCCGTGTATAATACAAACGTAGGGTTTTGAAGTAACACCGAAAACGCGCATCGGAGCATCGCACTGTTACTTATAGACAGTATCGGTCTCGCCCAATTCGCTAGTATTTAAAAATATTTTTTTTATGATGTTTATATCAAGCCTAAGATATTTATTTTATTTATTGTTTTGTATTCTAGATAGTGATAAAAAAATCAAATATCAGTGATTATAGTAATAGAAATAATAATTTTATTATTTTTAAACTTATTTTAATTAACGACTAATTATTTGAATATGGAAAAAAGTAAATAGAAAATTCTACGAATGTTTTTAGTGTAATTCAAAAATTAATAATAAAAGAAAAAAACAAGAAAGTAATTTCGGAAAAACGAACCCCCCAATTTTTTAAAAATTTCCACCAAAGTATGTTCTTCGGCCACCTTCATAATTATAATGATTCTACTAAATATTGTTACGAACTCGTCCACGACATAGACTACGAAGCCGGTCCCGTTCGATTATGTTAATAGATTTTCAAGTTTGGTGGGCGCGCCTTATACAAATTTCCGAGCACAGTATAAAACGAAAATTTCTTCAGTTTTTTTTTATAACCTATTTACAGTATATCATGCTCGTTTATACAGAATCAATTTTTATAAAAAGTCTTTTTGTTTGTTTATATTCTAAAAACCGAATTAGCCAGAATTCATTTGTGTATAAATATGAGCTTGTTTATCAACGAATAGTCAGTAAATCATCTAAAGTCTCCCCCCCACATCGGTTTATGCAAGTAAACTGTGTTTAAATAAATTAATACGTTTAGAATTAGATAAATGTTTAATAATAAGTCTTGGTGAATAATTTAGTGAATTGTGAATAGTTTAGTGAATTTAGTGAAAATGGAAAACGTCCCCACTGTTAAAAACAGATTGAATAAATTTTCTACAAAAAAAATTTTTTTGGTTGTTTTGTCCTGAAATATTACAAATTTAGGTACAATTCCTTCAATTACAAAAGTGACAAGATTGATCGTTTTTTACTAAAAATGTCAATGAAAACAAAAAAAATAGAAATAAAAAACGAATAATAAAAATTTATAAAATAGTCCGTAAATCGAACTGATTCCGTCTCTGTACTTCGATTTATTTTAAGTTCTTCTAAGCTGAGCTAAGCATCCCCACTACCTCCAATTTAATGTGACGTATACGTACATCACAGCCATCCAGAATCCAGAGACAGAACAAATTAACAAATGCATAATACGAGCACCCTCGATTAAAACATATGTGGTCCAATTTAACAAAATGTGAATCATAACAATCATTATTGTTATTATTGTTTATAATAACTCATGCGCGATAGGACGATTTTTTTATATTTATGGACGACGTCGGGATTTTCTGGCAAGAAATCATAAACTTTTTTATTATATTTCGTATCTTAAAATAATTCCGCTTTCGTGCTTCATATACCAAGGTAAGAGCTGTACTTTTATCATTTTTTTATTCTCTAATATTTAATACACGTGGTAGTTCTTATTTTTGTTTATTTTACCGGAAATAACTAAAATATGGGTTATCTGGAGCGATTTGTACTAAAATCCTATTATAATTATTTTTAAAAATAGGTTTACGAAAATGTTCTTAATTAGTGCGTTTGACCCACATACGGGGTTGTTATTACGGAAAAATGCGTTATTTTTAATTTTTTTTCAGTAATTATTCCAAATGTCACCGACAGCGACGTTATTATCGCAAACTAACGGTATTTTATCCCCGTTGACCATCAACAGAACACAAGATTGCTCAGGAAATATAAATTCGTTATTTACAACGTTCCCAACAACTAATTGGTATCATTATCAAACCAACGACCAATTTCAAGTAAGTATTCAAATCAACAAACAATCGATGAAAATTAAGAAAATAGTTCGTGAATCAAACTGATTCCGTCTCTGTACTTCGATTTATTTTGAGTTCCATATAGTCGATGATCTTTTATTTTTATTTCTGATATCTAATCATTATCAAATGACACACTGTATATATTTATATTATAATAAACGCAATAAACGTGACTTACCATAACGAAAATATTAGACAAACTCACTTCACTTGTTTTTAAATTCTCGTAAATAATTTGTTTAACAAAATAATACTATACACATTTTTGTAGATCTTTTTAGATTTATACGGTTATATTATTTAATATTCACTAACTATAAAACATAGAAACAACAATTAAATGTATTATTTATTGTTTTTAACGTAATTTTTTAAATTATTTCGTTCAAATATCGATAAAAAATAATAAACTTTATTATAACTAATCCTACAATGTCAGTTGCGCGACACGATTTCTTCTTCATCGACTAAAACGCGGCAATGCAATTGACAGTACGACTTTTCGGAAATTATAACCCCGATCACTTTTCATCTGATTGTGGATCTTAACTCAAAACACAGTTTCCTAACGGTTTCCTAATTTTTGATGTCAAAAACCTCATTAACTATCAATTATGTTCATAACAAATAGTAGACAGTCATTTGAAGGGAAGAAATAATTATTTAGTAAAAAAACCATAGACAAATAAAACAACCCGTGGACTGATCGGTTTCACCCATCTGCTATTAGAGTGAATGATCATAAAATATGATTACGATCCGATTAATTTCCGAAATCATAATCCCTATCATAGTTTTCGAAAATTGCTAATATGATTTGATATATTTTATAGACGAAACTTTTGAGTCCAGCTTGGAGTACATATTCAACAAATCAACAGTATTCAATAAATGTTTATAGTCCTCCTTATTCTAACCAAAGTATTTGTGACCAATTAACCGACATAACAGATCAATTTGCCGATTTATCTTTGGACAGAAGACCAATCAGAAGACCACCATCGTCGTATTTATGTCACTTGTGTTTCCAGAAAGGTCATTATATCAAAGATTGTCCGCAGGTAAGTTAGTGTACTATAATATTTAAATGAATTTAACGAAATTTGAAAAAAAAAAAATTGATGATTGTTTTTGAATTTTGAGAAGTATTTAAAATTTTGTTTATATAAGTTTAACCTTCATATATTGAAGTGTGTTATTCGTTAAAGGAAAATATCGAATTTATTTTTCGTTTACGTGAGATTGTATATCGATGGCTTGTGAAGGTTCAGCATTTTTTAACATTGATACACTTGATAAAGATGTTTGTGTTTTTAATCTTATTTAAAATGATGCTGATATTGTTCCGTCGAGAAATTTACGATGAGTTCGTAAAAAGTTCGAGTGAAATAAAAAATTAGTACAATCGGTTGTCGAAAAAATGGTCGATCGTGATGACATATACAGAGAGAAAACGAAATTTACTATTTGACGAAGGTGTTTAAAATTAAAAAATTAGTACGAATATACTTGAGAAGTTGAAAGTTAAATATTTTTATACAGGCGCGTCCTAAGGGGGAAGGTAAAACTCCATATCAGGGAAGAAAACGATGTTTCGGTGAATATAAATGTCCGAAATGTAAAAGAAAATGGATGTCTGGTAATTCTTGGGCAAATATGGGACAAGAATGTATTAAATGTCATATTAACGTCTTTCCGCATAAACAGGTGATATATAATAATTGAATTTTAATTTGGAAAAAATAATTTATGTTATTTTCGTATGTTAGAGGCCCTTAGAAAAACCGGACGGTTTGGACGTTTCGGATCAATCGAAAGTTCATCCTCAGCATCTATGTCAAAAATGCAAGGAGCTTGGCTATTATTGCAGAAGATTACAATGAATTTTTTTATTCTTTTTTAATTTCCATTTACTAAAATTATGTTTTATATTTTGTTATTTTCAATTTTTTTTATTTATACTTTTTATTTTTTTTTATTTACGAGTACTTAAAAGAGAAGAAATCGAATTTTATGAATATGTATTTTAATGTATGTTACCATTTTACGTAAAATGTTATGAGATAAATATTAATATATTTATTTTCCCACGATTTCATTTTATTTTCTATTTTCCTTTTAACCTTAAAAAATCCCGATAATTGATAATTACCAGATAATTACAAAACATGGCGGATCGAACCGGAAATGATGCTTAAGTAGAGCACAGATCAATATACGTCAAAATTGTGTATTATATTTAGTTCATTGATGACAAAAACAAACAAGAATTGACGATATTAATTCAATTATTAACCCAAATTCATCTATGACAAAGTATTGTTACACCATCTACTGAATATGCAACCTTAATTACTTCAAATCATGAAATTTAGTGGAAAATTGAATTATGAATTACAATGCCATCTGGTAAACGGTAGTAAAAGTAAGTGTAAAGATAATTATTACGTGAATCGAAGTTATAACTTTTAGTATTGTATTTCGTTCATAGATGACACTATTAAAACAAATTATTTTTATGCAATATTTCATATTTTTTTCTACGTAAAAACCATTCCCGTACTTCAACGAATATTATGAAAAAATAATTAGCGAAATCGGTTTAGATGTATGTACAGATTTTACATAGAAAAAAAGTAAATAAACTCGTATTAATTTTTTATACTAGTATCGACATTGTATTAATTCTATAGTATCGGAATGATCTAGATAATATGATCACTTCGATCAGTTACCGTAAGCAATTGACATTTATTTAACGTCAATTATATGTTGGTGAAAATATTCAAAATTGTGTTTATAGTATACGAATTTAAGTGTTTTATTGTTTTCCCTTGTCGTTTTGGTGATAATACAAGTTTATTCATAAGGTTCCATAATCTTAGTGAATGTTTATAGTTTCTCTCTACTAAAATTAGTGAAATATGAAGTTATTTACTGGAATCTGGGATTAAAACAAGGTAAAATTAAATACTTTTTTTCAACTTTTTATTATATTTATTGAATTAGGGTTGATATTCGATGGAAATAAAACATAATTAAATATTAAACTTCAAATTTATTACGATAAAGTTACAAAATATCATTTTTTTTCTTTCGGTTCCGTACAATCGGCTCCTTCTTTTTTCCTCTTCCCCTGGTTCCTTTGACTCTTCAAGATTTTTTGATCACCTATCCTGTAATTCAAAACCATACAAACGATTCCCGAAAATTCCGATTATATACGTACATCGCGGTATTTTTAAATCCAGGTCCCCAATGTGGTAAAGGATTCTCTTGAAACCTCACTAGTCTCAATTTTTTCGATTCTGGATTAGCTGCTGGATGCAGTTTAAACGAATATTCCTTCTCCGGTTCTTTCGATAGGATACAAAATGCAGGGGAACCTTCTATGAGTCTTTTTTTCGAAGCCGGGCGAGTTTTTTCCCAACATCTCATTATATCCCAAATGACCTGGATATTTAATTAAAACTATACAAAAACTGAGTTGCAATGAATCGTACAACCCCTGTAGCACAAAATAGATGAGTAATGAGAGACACAGTTGAGTGTGAAACTTCAATAAAATAACCAGAAATGTATCAAAAAGATGGAGACTTGAATAAAATGTAGATTATTGGGAGGAAATCGTGAAATTTTGATTTAGAACTTCTGGTACTGTAGCATAGAAAAAGGCGGAAAAGGAGCAAAGTACACTCAACATTTTAAGGAAATAACCATGAATGTATAAAGAAGACGTATAGAAGAATAAAATGGAAATTATTGGAGGAAACAGTGGAAAAATGTGAAACTTTGAGCCGGAACTTCTAGTACAACCCTTGTAGTACAAAAATGGTTGAAGAGGAACAAAAGGGGGAGTTAAAAAAATAATCATAAATGTATAGAAAAGACATGGGGAAGAATAAAAAGGTGATTATGGGGAAAAGTAGTAGAAAAAAGTGTTATTACGAGCTGCAACTTTTGGTACTACCCTTGTAACAGAAAAAGGGGCAAGCATAAAAAAAATCAAAATAGGAACGTGTAAAAAAATTATTACATCAAGTACTTACTTTAGTGGGAGCGTCTGTTTTTATAGAGGTAGGATTCATATGGGTGAAGGATACCCTATATCCTGCATTCAAAATGGCTGACCTTGAATAAATTCCGACATTTTATCACTTTTAATTGCGTCAAATGAAAATTAACCCCACCTGATCGACATCATTTGAGGCTGTTCAACGTGTATGGTACCGCACAATTTTTCTAAAGTATAATACAGGGGAGCGTCGATTAATTCTTCTCGAATGACATTTAGAACGCCCCGTATTCGACGTATCGTACCAAAATTGTCACGGACCTCGTCTAAAACTTGTCGTACAAATTCCGGGGAATGTAAAGGGGCCGACCAAATCGGACCGCCGATCTGGAATAATCAAAAACTGTATAATGCCGCGGAAAAAATTTAAAAAAAACTATTTACGTGATGAGGTTGTCCGCAATGTTCGCATTTATGGGAAACCGGCGGTCCGGTAGGTATTTTGAACTTAACGTTTTTGTCGTTCATTTTAATTATACCTAAGGGTTGAAGGGTGAAACTGTCGCAACCGGTACATTGGTACACGTGAGACAATTTACTGAAAGGAAATTTATATTACGATATAAAAGGGTCGAATTGAAAATTTCCGATCTGAACGTAAAAATGACAGATATAAAAAAAACGTAATTTGTAGTGAATTTTTGCGATAAATTAAATGGACGTTTCTTAAATGAATCGTGAATTTTTTTAAAATTGATAATATACAGGGAACAATCAATTTAGTATTATTGAACCCACTTCGTATACTTCATTTTACATAATTTGTGGGAAATTTGATCAAAAGTGGTCAGTGGTCAAATGAAATGACCATTTTTTTATTTGAGGCTTGAACATCTCGAAAAAATATATATTATATACGGGGAGCAGTCACTTGAAAACCCGAAAAGTGATAAAAATATCATTTGAACTTACCCTGTATATTCATTTTTTGAAAAAAGCAAAAAGTATTTTTTTAATTAAATTGGATGACATTTTTTTATTTATCTGTGAAATCAAAATATACAGGGAACAGTCATTTGACTAATATTTGAACCCAACCTCGTATAACTTAATTTGAAAGCAAATTTTTTGTAGAAAATGTTTTTATTGAGAAAAATATTGATTTTTACATCTGAACCGTAAAATTTTTATGATATTTAAATTATACAGGGAACGATCATTTGATTGTTATTATAAACAAGTAAGTAGTAATTTAATTATTATTTGAAACCACCCCGTATATAATATAATTAAATCGTGAAATTTTTATGATATTCATAATATACAAGAAATGGTCAATTGAAACTTTACAACTTATTTTGGAACAAAAATATTTTCTACATATTTGTTTTTAGTGAAGACAATACTGAATTCCTAAAAATGTATGATTTTCATAATGTACAAGCAGTCGTCAATTGAAAAATTACAAAAAACGATAAACTATTGAAACCCACCCCGTATAACTTACTTTGGAACAAAAATTTTTTCTAGAAATTTGTTTTTAGTGAAGAAAATATTCAATTCGTAAAATATTCATCATCTTCATAATGTACAAGGATTGGTCAATTGAAAAATTACAAAAAATGTTAAATTCTTGAAACCTACCCTGTATCAATTATAATAAAAACATAAATAATCGTATAAGGAATCCGTTACTGTACTAAACAGATTATTAGATAAAGAACGTAACTCATGTATAACTTTTCCATTCTTAATTTTTCATTGAAATCATACATCCACAGTTTCTGCTAACTTCTACTCTGCCATATTCACGATCAGATTTGAAAATTTTACCAATGACCCTCATACACAACGAAAATACTCACCTAGTTGAATATTTACATTTGTGAGCTCCAGAATAGACCCTAACAAACACCCTTATGTAAAAATCGGCGGATAACGATAATAATGGTACAATATATCTACCGTAACGGTTGGCGTGGGATTCTATGCACTGCAATAGTATCCGCAAGGCTACTTCATGGCAACTTTTTGTTTTAATGGAAATGGCGCCATATTTGGAGTAGCAAGTTTCAGGAGAATTACCGGCTAAAACCGCCATATCGGTGGCGGTAACTAGTAGTAAACCGCCTTCGTTGACGGCTTGTATTGCCGAATCTAAAAACATCGACGGGCAACCGTACGGGTCCAAGTCGATAACGTCGAATCGATTATGTTTTCTATGTTGGTACATTAAAATTCTAAAATTTTCGTTCAAAACAATTCTTGCTGAAAAAAAAACGAAGTTTTGTGTACTTACGTTGCGTCTTCATGATTTGGCGTCACTAAATGCTCAATGTCATTAAATCGAACGTTATTTTTAATATCTTCCACTGCTTTCGCAGAAAAATCGTTGGCTACGATTTCTCGAACACCCGGTATTTCTTTGGCGTATCTAATACTTCTCAAACCTGTAGCTGATAAAGCTTCCAAAATATACAAACCATCTTCGTATTTATCACCGGCTGTTCTAATTTCAAATTCGTTAGGATTCAAAACAAATTCTTTTTCTTTACCTTTTTTTTCGATAAAATATTCTTTAGCAAATGTAGATATGACTGAAATACTGATAGTTCTTTTTCACATTACTGTGAATAACTTTTATTTCGCATTATAAATACCTTAAATCTCGATTGAATTCCTGTACGGGATTATAAAATACTTTTCCACTAGTTTTAATATTTGCTAAACCTTCTGAAATATTTCGAATTTCTTTTACTTCGTTCATTTTGTTTACAAGAATCTTTATTGATACACGTAATTTTGGTCTAACTAATTGTAACATCAACAATTAATGTACGACTATTAAGTTTTAAGTGTTAAAATTCGGGGTTAAGTTTATATGTCAAGTTGTGATCTGATCGTAAACGTTCACTGATTAAAGCAATCAGATCATAGACATATGGTAAATGCGTTTTGCTATTTTATACTTTTTAGCTTCCAGATATAAAAATACTCTATTGATATTAAAATTTAATATAACACACATGTTTATTAGTAAATGTAATGAATGTAATGGAAATGTATATTTAAAATATTTATATCGGAAACACAACATGATTTTTATTCGCTGTTCCCCAATCAGGTGATTTATCTGATACAGAATTATAGTTTTAGAAAATTTCCAATATTGACGCATGTTTGTTTCCAATCTTTTATAAAACAATTGTTAAATAACGAATAAAGTAACAATAAATCAACATTATATGTTTAAATAATTAAAAATATTACCTAAAGTAATTAATTATAGTATAGATAGTGAAATTATTACATCTTTCTATTACCTTCACAACTCTATCTTTTTTAATTTATCTATGATGTACATTTGAAGTTTCAAAATTGTGCAAAATAGCGTTACGTCAATTAATAAAATAAAAAACAAATTTATTCAGAATTAAGTTTTATTTCATTATTAACTAGATAAGAAATATCAACAGTAATAATTTATTTTTTGTGTAACTATATATCGATGTTATTACTTAAATCTTTCGATAATTTATAATACAGGGAGAGGTGAAAAAGTTATCTAAACTTATATGTAAATGAACTATTTCAAAGTGGTGTGTTTGTGTTATATATTGTATTTAAAGTGTGTTTAAATTGTTTTAATATCATTAAAATTCATTAGTTGTAGTTGAAACCGACTTTTCCTGACTTGAGCCACACGAACAAACTGAATTCATTCAATCAAATTTATTCGCAAGGAGCAAGTAAGTTGAAACGGTTATAAATTTTATTATTAAGAGAGGAGTATAGAAATGAAATTTACCTTATGTACAAGGTGACTGTTTTCCAATTTAATTAATTTGATAATTATTGTGGTAATTTCGATAGATTTACGTATTGTATGTAGAATATAGAATTGGAATAAAATAAATTCGTTTCAAATAGTACTTTTTATTTATATAATTCTCAAAAATAGTAAAAAACACGAGTTAATCAATAATTATTAATTAAAAAAAAATGTATACTTACCTAACTTTCACAATGATCGCCGACGTTACAATGACACGTAAGGCAAAGTATTTCAAATAGTTTGAACATTTTTAAATAGACCGGAAGTTATTTTCCTTTTTCTATTCACATATACATTTAAATGTAAAATAAAAAGAGATACACAAATTTTATTTATTTATTTTTATGTGTAAAGGTATTTTTTTACCTGATACGACACACTATATACCCTGATAAGCTATCAGTGACTTAATGATAATATGCAAATTACCATGAGTATGTCCTATAAGTAGAATGCATTATCTGCAATTTTTTTTTTGTTTTTATTGCCTACAACTGACTTTTTTTTTAATTAAAATAACGATCTATTATACAGTACGTCCATTATCATTTGCGATATATGTAATTATGTCACATGACGATTTTGCAATATCAGTTTTCTGAAAATGTCAATTTTTGTGATGTCAATGTCAGATTTGACATATTTACATCAGCGTTGTCATATCTATAACTTCAGTAGCGACCCTCGTATGTAGTTTGTTGGTAATTTTGTATCCAATCCCTTTTGTACATTGTTGCATTTCCTTTGTTTATGATAAAACTGTTTATTTTTTCGATACTGTAAAAGTGTCTGTACTACTTTTGTACATACCTCGTATGTAATAACAATGTTTCGAGTTTTATAAGTTTTATATTTCCTCGTATATGACGTACAATTTTGTGTAACAATACTATTTTTCAATTTATTTACTGTATAAAAAGACATTCTGTATAAAATAATGGTTGACATATTTGTTTGTTATCTATTTTTACCTGTATACTAGGCGTATTAATTAGTGTTTGTTAATTAGAATTTTTAAGGTAAGTTTCTATAAATTATCTTTATAATTAAAATGTAGATATTTGTTTCATTTTTATTTCGATGAAAATTTTTGTTAAAATTTAGTTGAAAATACTTTTTCTTATAAAAAAATACTTGTGAAATAGTTTATCTCTTCTTCGTATACAAAAATCGAAACCCATTTTTTCAAATTTGACTTAAAAACCTATCCGATTTCAAGTTCTGCAAATCTTTTGATTAGATGCAAATATTATTCACGTTTGGACGAAAAAATTAATTCTCTTGTGTTTTTATTCCAAAAATGGCTTATTATATAATTTTCGTTCATATATTTATAGTTTTTTTAATTTTATATGGTTTTAATAGTATAAGGTCTGCTATACTAATGATAGATACCCGCTAGGTGGCTTCAAGTGAAAGAGAAAATTGATTATAAAATTATCATTTAAAATATCGTCTTCTATTTAATTGAGTCCCGATGATATTGATTTTATAATAATTAATTAAAATATAACAACTATTTGCAATCGTTTGACGTTATAGACGACCTCATTGTTTACCATAATGGCGGCATCAAAATATAGATGAGATTAGAGATATAGATGAAATCATTTGTAATTCCTAAGCTGAATTAGCCATCAGTTATATTACAAATTCAATTATAAATCCACAAGAATCTATATTGAATTTAATTTTACTACATTATATGCGTTGCATCTGCTCACAAGCCGCCATATTGTAAAACCACAATGTTGTGTAATTTCAATTTTCGTCGATAATTTAAGTATTTCTTAACAAAACACTTTGTATAACTGGATTGTTTTTGATATTTCCGTGTTTAAAATTTGCTTTGCATGTTGTATAAAGATGTAAAAGGGGGTTAAAATAATAAAACTGAGTGTATACAATTTTTTATTCATAACTGTACATAGGTATATAGTTATTGTTTTACGTAATTACACATAATTAAGATGGCACATGATTTTTTGTTATAAAAATATCATGGGGATATTACCAGACTAACATAGATTCAAAAAAAAATTGATACATATTTTTTTCCAAAAAAATTAGTTCTCATTCAAAAAAAGAAATAATACATTGATGCTTTGATATTTATTTAATTTAGCTATTTTTAATACTAATATTATGGCTACTTCATTTTTGGCGTTTATAAATCAATGGTAATATGAAATAGTTTGAAACACAGGAAGACAGCAATGCGAAATTTACATTTTCTATTATCTAATCATTACAGAATTTACATTTTTTACATATTCCTTATTAAAATGCGATAGAAAAAGTATTGTTTTACTTTATCGATGAAATTCTTTCAATTTACAACAATCTAAACATTTGTTATTATTTAAACTAATTTCCAAACGTCATATAAAAGTATAAAATTAATTAAATCGAATTGATCCACAACAAACTTTACACCTTCTATCCTCTTCTAATGACCTAAGTACTTTTGGATGCCTTGATATAATCTCATAATGTTAAAAAGAGATAGCATTAAATTGGGTTCTATTCATATTGAACTCTTCTGATTGCTGTCATTTTCAATGAATTAAATTCAGATTCATTATGACTAAGAGTACATGTGTCGATAATATACGTACTGTTATCAGATCTGTTTTCGGCCTTGTTAGAAAAAATACGTAAATTTGAAAAACAAAAAATTAATGCTAATTTCATTTTTGTAAATGAATTAAAAAAGGGTACTATGATATTTATAATTTATGGAAAATATTATCTCACACAATTAAGTAGCAGTAGCCATTTTATATAGTAGTGAGGCCAAGGTTAAGTAACTGTATTTTGTAGATTTATAACATAAGAAAAGGTAACGCTTTTACTATATTCATTAAAAAGGTGATATCTGTCGATTGGTTTATGCCAAAAATTTTACATAATTTCCACATGCTCCTATTAAAATTTAACAAATATTTAGAATGTACTGATAATTTTCGAATATCTTCGTTGCAATCAATTTTTCATATTCATATACCAAAAAAAGTCGCAACACTCTTTCTAAATGTTTACCTTAAATATATTTTTACAAATCACATAAATTCTAGGCTTGATATGTTATTTGTACACCATAATATAAAAACTAGAAATCAGTTTATCTTTTAAATCACGTCAAGTATAACAATTGACGAATTACTCTACAGGGGTTTTTCAATTAGCGCCGAAAAACACCAGATACTGAAATCATTTAGGCGTACAAAATAAATGACCAGATTAAAAATAATACCACTAAATATTATCTACATAATTCCTTAACGTATATTCTTTTGTTCACTAAAATAGCCTTCATTATAATAGTCACGCCATCTACACATTGTAGCACAAAGGTTTATTTTTTGAAATATGAAATGAAACTGTAGAATGTGTGAATGATAGAGATGGGAATTCTTTTTAATTCTAAACGAGTTAAAAAATAACTGTTTTTAAAATCTAAATTCAACTTGTATAAAAAAATTCGATTAAATTTATCTATCTTTGGAAGTTATTGATATTGATGAAAATATGAAAGGAAATAACTGAGAATTATGAATGAGAATCGATGGAAATCGTTTAAAATAAATACTGATCAAATAATATTTATGAAAATAAAAAAAACTATGAAAATTGAAGATAATTAATGGAAATCTAGTGGAAAATCGCAGAAAATTTGATAGGTAAATGAAAATCCGGAGGAAATTGATGGAGTTCGATAAAAATTTATGAAAAACTGGAGCAAAACCTATGAATATTAAAGAAAATTGACGAGAAAATCTAAGAAAAAGCCATAAAAACGTCAGAAAACTTAACAAGCTGATGAAAATCTGATAAAAATCAATGAAGATTGATGAAAATTTATGAAAAACTGAAGCAAAATCTATAGATATTGAAGAAAATTCATAAGAAAATACAGTAAAAGCAAATGAAAACCTTATAAAAATCAATGAGTTCAGAAACTGGAGCAAATTCAATGAATATGGAAGAAAATGAAAAAAAAAACAGAAACCTATAGAAATAGTAATTTATAGTGCCATAAATGTAAGTAGAAGTTCCCACCTCTATATTTAATGGCACCTTGAAGTTCTGTAACGATTCATTATCTTATTCACTGCGATAAACAGTGTTGTCATAATTGAAAGTTTTCTTTTAATAGGAAATATTTTGAATTCAAATTCTTATGAAAACAAAATTATATATTGAAACTAATTATTAAAGAAAAACAATTTGATTAAACGATGTAGATTGTAATTATTGTTTAGACTATTTTTAGTGAAAAAAACTGAATTTTATTCTACTAGAAATACTTAAAATTATGCGTGTTGGACGAACAAGTTGTTTTTTATACAATTTCATAGTTTCGTAACAAGAACATGACTAGATTTAATAAGTAAATTAGACCTAAAAGAATCAGCAAATAAAAAGAACATGAAAAAATCAGTCTTTCCAACAACAATTTTGTCAAATATTAACCGTTTCATGATAAAAATTAACATTTTGAACTTCTTCAAATTGGTAGACGTATGAAACGATGTATTTATTTAATTTTGTATTGCCGCGCCTCACGTCGGTAAAGTAGGAATCGCTCTGCGCGACCGAGTCTAAATATGGAAGTAGAAACATTTAATACCAGATTTACCATATTTGAGCTATATTAAGATTTTTGACAAAATTGCTTTAAATGATAAAAAAAATTAGATATTTCCCGGTTCTGATCTACTAGATCCGTGATGGTAGACTTGTTTGTGCGGCGTAAAACTACTCATAGATGGCACGTCGTTTCGCCAAGATAATCCCGGCGGTCCTACTCGAGCGTATACGGGTTGACCTAGAATCATATAACAAATTTTAATTATACAGAATTATATATATGTATAAAAGAGAACATTAAGTTGTATACATTCTTTAAAATCGTTACGAATTTCGTTGTTTGACAGCGTTGCCACAACTCAGATTTTAGTACTTCATTTTTTACTGTTAGTTTAGTTTTAGTTTACATATTAGGTATTTTACGTCATTGCCAAGTTGTAATTTTATTATTAAATCCATTATTTCAAGTTCAATGGCCTCGTTTATAGTAGACCAAAAAAATTATATTTATAAAAAGAAAGACAGGTCCGGCTTCATTTATTTTGTGCCATTTTCGTTAAGGAACGAATGATACAAAATTTTTTCTCTAAACCTATGGAAAAAGTATTAAAAAAAATAATTTTTTCAGGGTAATAATTTTATATTAAGTTTTTTTTTCTCCAACAAACTCGACGAGATATAATTTCTCGTCTTCCCTGATTTAGACTAATACTTTAAGTTATTATTATTTTTGAGGTTAGGTTATATTTTTTTATAAGATTATTTTAGGTTAGGTTTTTATTTTCGCATGTTAGGTTATGTTATGATAGATTAGGTCAATGATATTGTTGAGGTTAGGTTAGATAAGGTTACGTTAGGTTAAGTAATGTGAGGTTAGGTTACGTTAAATTATTTTAGGTTATCATTAAGTTAATTTAGGTGAAGTTATATTGGAAAAAGTTGCAGTAGACTTATGTTAGTTTAGCTTTTGCCAGGTTAAGTTAAGTTTTGTTATTGTTTGGTGAAGTTAGGTTATGTTATTGGTAAGTGAGGTTAAGTTAGGTGAAGTAAGGTAAGGTTGGACTATTATTATATTAGGTTAGGTCAAGTTAAGTTAGGTTATGTTATTGGTAAGTGAGGTTAAGTTAGGTTAGGTTAGCCAAGTTTAGGTGAAGTTAGGTTGGGTTGGGTTCTATTCGGTTAAGTCAAGTTAAGTTAGGTTATTTTATTGGTAAGTGAGGTTAGGTTGGGTGAAGTAAGGTAAGGTAGGGCTATTATTATATTAGGTTAGGTCAAGTTAAGTTAGGTTATGTTATTGGTAAGTGAGGTTAAGTTAGGTTAGGTAATGTGAAGTTAGGTTAGGTGAAGCTGGGTTAGGTTAGATTATGTTAGGTTATGATATTGGTGAGTGAAGTTAGGTTAGGTTTCGTAATTTGTCATTGACGTTCCAATTACCTGTCGAACTAGATGGTGAAACAATGTCCGGTGGATTTTGTTCGAGTTTCTTCCCGTTCCGGTTCCTCCTCAGGGTTTGAATAGGGGAAAAATACGAATCTGAATAAACTTTTCTGTTGTAATAGCCTCCGTTCGCTGACGGATATGGACATTCGTCGTCGACGTCCGTATTGAAATTATTCCATTGCTATAAACGGAAATATATATATATATATATATATATATATATATATATATATATATACAGGGTGAGTGTAACTTACGGTTCGTTTCCCTACGAGAGTGGTTGTGGCATAAGGAGCTGGTGAAACGGCTTCGATGTTGGCTGTTAAGTTCGAGTTGACTTCCGCATAATCTGCTACTTTAGATTCGACATTCGGACTGGCGTATTCTTGAATTTGCATATTCAAATAATCGTCAAATTTTCTACCAGTCACGGGGTAACATTTTTCCGAACTATATTGTAGATTATCGGGACGAGGGAATTCGGCGTGGTTCAAAGGATTCGATCGTAAATTAACGCTACCGTAAGGATTTATACTAAAAACAAATCACCTATTAAATACCTTTAAAAAAAAATAATTTAGTATTTACCCATTCAGTAAGTAATCATTTTTCTTGAAACTGCGTGGGGTTAATTTCGAATAATCCGGGAGAGTGTTGGTGGAATATTCAGGCAAATTCTCTTTATTCAACCAAAGTGGTGGTTCGTGTTTGACGTCTAGCGGTGTTGCCAGTACTGCGCCGTTCGATCTACTCGGAGTTAAATTCTTTTTCGATAACATTTGTCGCCTTCTTACGATTATCATAGCTCCGAATAGGAGGATCATAACAGAAACCATGCTGATTAAAAGAGCCATGAACCATGTTTCTGTTATGAAATCTCCAGATTGTAAGTCCGCACCTATTGGTCTGAATATGAGAAAACTAATCAGTTTTTCAATTAATTCAATGAATATTTAGTATAGTAGGCAACGTCGCTTGTTTATTTGGTTTAATTTGAAATGTATAAGAAACCATTCCACCAAAAAATAATTATAGAATATTTTATTTAAACATGTCGTTGATGTTGATGAAAATGAAAGGAAATAATGAATGAAAATTAATGGAAATAATGAGTGATCAATGAAAAATAATTTAAATGAATAAAAATTAATATGGAGCAAAGAAAATCTTTAAAAATGATAGGAATCTATAAGATCAATTAGAGTTGAAAAAAATAAATGAAAATCAGTAGAGGCCAATGAAAATCTAGTGGAAATAAATGAAAATCGATCAAAATCATAGGAAATTAGTGAGAATGAATGGTACAAATCGATTAGAATAGATGAAAACCGATTAGATCATCAAAATCGATGGTTATTGGAGAAAATTGGTAGAAATCAATCGCAACAATGAAATTCACACAAAACTAAAGAAAGTCAACGATCATCATGGAAAATCCAGTGGAGATTCATGAAAATCGGTGAAAATCGATGGATATCGATGAAAATTTATGAAAACTTGAAGGAAAATCGAGTGATGTTGAAGAAAATTAATAAAAAATAAACAAATTTCGATGGATAGCAATGAAAACCGCAGAAAATTCAAGAGAACCAACAAAAACTAACGAAAACAAAGAGATGAGAATTAATGACAAAATTGAAAACCAACAACGTAAATGAAAATCGTGGACATCACCTTTCCGAATAGGAAGACCACGACTAAAATTTCCCTTTTTTAATTTCCTTATCTTTGTACTAAACACCGAAAAAAATATTTCAAAAATATAACGGAATATATAGTAAATTAGACAACGTCGCTTTTTTATTTCATTTAGAACCCGATATAATTCCACCAAAAAATAAATAATACGTGCCTTTGAAAATTATTGTCCGAAATCCTAGCAGTGGGTTCGAGTCGTAAAGTCGCAGGAGAATTATAAGGACCCAAACCGATCCTAGTCAAAGCAGCTACTCTAACAAAATACGAAACTCCAGGACTCAAACTGCCCAATAGAAGATTAGGAGATTTTTTGCCGACGCTCATCACTTTCATTTGATCGCTACCGTTAGTTTTTATTTCGACTTTGTAACCTTGAAGTTCGCCGTTGAGAGTAACAGCAGGAGGTGGTTTCCATTTTAGATAAACAGCCGTCGAATTTAACAAAATGGCTTCCATTTGAGACGGAGCTTCCGTCGGTACTACAACGAAATATTAATAAATAAATAAAAAAAAAATAATAATAAAACATTTAAATGACTTACCATCTTCGAGCGTTCTGGTTATTATAGAATTCGAAGGAAGTCCTTCGACAGTTTTGAAAAACGGCACTAAAAAAAATTCGTATCTCGCCCATTTATCCAAATTATTAACGGAAAAACTCGACGTTCCAACGGTATGTAAAACGGTCAACATACTATAAGTTTTCGGTTTGTTTTCTTCTATATCTAAAGTTATAAAATAAATATACAACCCTTCAATGTACGTAGAATCATTTATCAACCACATTAGTTTAATAGAAGTCGAAGATAGCGGTATAGCATCGGTAAGTTTAGCTACGCTAGCGGTAACGAGATTAGCTCTAGCTTCGCTGAGTTCAGTTACCTCGGGATTACCCCAATTTCGCGAAGAATCCGCTCCTACAACCACCGGTTCGGATAATTGCGAAGGCGGACCGATCCCGTGAGCGTTTTCGGCGCGTATCAAAAAACTATAAGCAACTCCAGGTGATAAAAGATGTTGAGTAAACGATAAATTTGTTATTCTACGACCTACCACAGTCCAAGTCGGGGTTACGCCTTCTTCTTTACCGAACAATTCGATTTGGTATCCCAATAAACTCGAAGAACCGATTTTGTTATTTTGACTCCACGTTATAGTGACGCTATCTTCAGATTGGTTAAGAGGATGCGGTCTACTAGGAGCTCCAGGTAACATTATAACCTCGGGAGCTTTGAAAAAATTTATATTAGGATTTTTAGGATTTTCTACTAATAAATATCCAGTCCAAGTGGATTTACCGCTTTTAGACGAAGCGACGCACGTATAAGATCCGGAATCTTCTTTTCGCAAACCGTATAATTCTAAATGATTAGGATTTGACATGTTAATTCGAGTTGAAGGGGTTACCGGTATTCCTTCTTTGTACCAGGATATAACTGGTTCGGGATTACCGTCGGCTTCGCAGGACATATAAGCCACCGAATCTATAGGTAGAGTTTGATTGCCGGGTCCTGTTATTATAATAGGAGGCGGTCTGTCTTCTTTGGATGTTACCGTGAGTCGCGTCCTCGAGGATACGGAACCCGCGGCGTTTACCGCGGCGCATATAACGACGGTGCCGGAATCTTGAACTTGCGCTTCTTTTAGTGATAAAGTAGAAGAACCTTGATCGGTGGTGAAGGCTTCGTAGTTTCCGGTTTTGCTTCCGGTGTAGATTAAAGATCTGTCACCTTCGAATGACCAAAATACAAATGGGGGTGGGCTACCGCGGACGGCGCAGTGGAAGGTGACGTCGCGACCGGCTTCGACGGCTTGCGCTTGCGGTTTAATGGTGAAGGTAGGCGGGGCGTATACGGTCAAAACGGCCGATGCCGTTATGGCTCCAGCGAAATTATCGGCGTCGCAGTAATATCTGCAACAAGTGAAACACGCAGAATCGATTAATCGATGGAAATGTACAAAAAACGATGAGAAACAATGATTATCGATGTAATAAGTAGAAAATTAATCGATTAAAATGGATGAAAATCAAAAGGAATTGATTAAAATTGATATGAATCGATTAAAGTCGATGAATATCTAAAGAAATTTATAAAATCGATCGGAATCGATAAGAATGGATAAGAATAAAAACAAACAATCGTTTAAAATTCATGGAAATCAATATAAATCGATGAAAATTGTTGAAATTCAACAAAAAACCAATGAAAATGAATTGAAATCGATTGAAATTGATAAAAATTGATAAAAATCGATTAAAATTTATGAAAATCTATAGAAATCGATTGAAATTGATGAAAGTCAGTGAAAATCGATTAAAGTTGATAAAAATATATAGAAATCGATTAAAATCGATCGACATCGATTTAAATCGATTTAAATCGATTAAAATCAATAGAAATCAATATAAATCGATAAAAATTGTTCAAGAAAAAACAATGAGAATGAATGAAAATCAATAGAAACCGATGAAAATTAATAGAAATCTATTAAAATTGATATGAAAATTGGTGGAAATTGATGAAAGATTAGAATCAATAAAAAACAGGAAAAACAATGTATGCAAATTGATTAAAATAGATGGAAATCAATAGAAATTGATCAAAATCGATGAATATTGGTGGAAATAGATTAAAATTATTCGTTCACGATCAATTAAAAGCAACAGTAACCAAAAAGACAACGTATGTAAATCAATGAAAACTGATAGAAGTCGATTAAAATCGATTAGAATCAATGAAGAACAACAAATTGATTAAAATCGATGAAATCGATTAAATTTGATCAAAAACGATCAAAATCAATAAAAAAACAACGAAAACCAATGAAAAAAATGTATGCAAATTGATGAAAATAGATTAAAATCAATAAAAATTGATTAAATTCGATGAATATCGGTGGAAATCGATTAAAACTGATGGAAATCAATAAATATCGATTAAAATTGATCAGAAACGAGTAGAATAACTAAAAAACAACGAAAACAAAGAAAAATAATGTATGCAAAATGATTAAAATCGATGAATATCAGTGAAAATTTATTGAAACTGATGAAAATTAGTGAAAATCGTTTAAAATTGATAGGAAATGATCAAAATAAATGAAAAACAACGAGAAATGAAAAAAAATTGATTAGAATATGAATGAAGTCAATGAAAATCGATCCAAATCGATAAAAATCAATGAATATATCTAAAAATCATATAAATTGAAATATATAAACTAACCTTCCTTGATCTGACAGTATGACCTGCTCGAGACGAAGCGTCCTATCTTCTAATACTCTTACTCTACCCAAAGGCATCGTTCCACCTGGTGAAGTTCTCCTCCAAAGCACGTCGGGAATTGGATCTCCTCCAGTAGCGCACGTAAATTCAACTGTCGATCCCACCAAGGCGGTTACGTCTTCCGGCGGTCTTATCATGAACGGTTTAACTAAAAAATCATTTTATCATCAACACATTCACCCTATATATACTAAATAAACAATAAGAACGAAAAGAAAAGCTTCAAATTGTTGATTGATGAATAGGAAAAGTTGAAGACGTGGAACGAGGAGAAAAACTACGATATGGGAATGGGAGGAAAGGTGTATGTTCGAAAGGACGACGATTCATTTTACATACACAAGAAAATTGGTTCTGTACCGTAAACTTTTAAAACGGCCGCAGTGGATTCCCTAACGCCGGCAGTGTTCTTGGCAACGCACTGATACTTTCCGTCGTCTGTAGTTTTCGTATCGGTTATGGCCAAATTGTAACCGTCGACTAATTTGAGTCTTCCTTCTACCGTTAACGTTTCTCCGTCTTTTCTCCATGAAACTTGCGGTTCTGGTACACCCTTTGGAGGCGAACATTCCAAGACGATGTCTTCTCCGGCCGCCACTCTCGAGCTCTGCGGCTCGAAACGGAACTCATCTCGTAAAACTGAAACGAATCATTTTGTTGTTATTGTAATGATGAATAATCGATTATAATCGATGTCAAATTAGATCATATATGGTACAATCGAACAAAATTGGTAATTATTATAAAATCTGTCGAATAATTGGTTGTGGTTTCGTAAATTTGTGAGGAGTCGATAAAAAACCGATAAATTAACTTATATCCGGTAGAATCGAATGAACATTTGGATGTAAGCAAGGAAAAGAAGAAGAAAAATGATAAAATATGTATAAAAATAAGTAAATAGTACCAAATCGATTGTAATCTAGGAGGAATTAAAATTCGATCATATTAATATAAAATCTATTGAAAATTGATATTTATTATGAAATCTCATAACAAATCAGTTGTGTCTTCTTTAAATTCTCCCAAATCGATTGTAATCGATAATAAATTCTATCACGTTGGGGTAAAATCGATTAAAACTTGATTTACTATATCATTTGACAATTTCGTTGTGTTCACTTCAAATTCTGATAAATAGATTGTTATATATGGAAAATTTGATTATATTGAAGTAAAATAGATTAAAAATTGATTTTGAAAATTTGATGACAAATCAGTTGTGTTGACCAATTAGAAGTGTTTCCTTCAAATTCTTATTAAATCGATAGAAATCGATAGTAAACTATGGAAAATTCGATCATATTAATATAAAATCGATTGAAAATTTATGTTTATCATGATATATTTTGACTAATTGGTTGTGTTCATTTCAAATTCTGATAAATCGATTGTTAAATATGGAAAATTTGAACACATTGATGTAAAATCGATTAAAAATTGATTTTCTATGATTTACTTTGAAAAACTGATGACAAATCAGTTGTGTTGACTAATTAGAAGTGTTTCCTTCAAATTCTTATTAAATCGATAGAAATCGATTGTAAACTATGGAAAATTCGATCATATTGATGTAAAATCGATTAAAAATTGATTTTCTATGATTTATTTTGAAAATCTGATAAAAAATCAGCTGTGTTGACTAATTGCATGTGTTTCCTTCAAATTCTCATTGAATCCATTAAAATCGATTGTTATATATGGAAAATTCGATCAAATTGATATAGAGCTTTCGTATATAAAAAGTTTGGTTAGGATTTGGAACGTATGCAATTTTTTCGATAAACAAACTTTTGAATTTCCTCACGAATGACAGAACCATTAATTGAAGCGTTCGGTTTAATGAGTACCGAAATCGAATTTCTATAAAATAGTCCCGGTGCCGGTTAATAAGGTAAAGCGAATTACGCAACCGACGATCGGAACACGAGCCACGATTATCAATTAACCGACTAGGAATTTAATACAATTTTATTCTTCATTATCTTGCAAATTTATTTTCTGCACATATACCTACTCGTCGGATATAATACCCCCGGATAGAGGACAATCTTGTATTAATTTTCGAACGGGTTTACTGCCAAATTGATTTCGAGTCCTTGAAGAGACTTCCCCGAGGGAATATAACACGCCGAGGATAATTCAAATTCGACTATAGACATATTATTGAATGGTTATTTAAGAAGACAATTAATTTCTGTTTTATTTTGCGATTTATTTAAAAAAAAACGTATTTTTTAATATCTTATCGTATATTGACGGATATTTAGTGAAAATGAATGAAAATCGATGCAAATGGAGATAAATAAAAGAAAATCAATGGAAATCCTTGTACAACAACTCAAATTTAATAATATTTGAAACTATTTCAACCGATTTTATTCAATTTCTATTACTAAAAATCGATCTAAATTTTCGATTCCACCGGGTTCCCTCCAATTTTAATCGATGAATTTCGATAGCAACACAAATTTAATAATATTAATGCTTCTAAATATTTTTGATTGAAGAAATTCAATATTTGCAACTATTTCAATCGATTTCTTTCGATTTTTATCATTAAGAATTGATCTAATTTATCGATTCGATTTCATCGGATGTCAATCAATTCCACCGGGTTTCCTCCGATTTTAATCGATTAATTTCGATTCCAATCGAGTTTCGTACGTTTCATTTAAATAAACAAAATTTAATTAGAATATAAAAAAAGTTGATACAAGATGATAAAAAAAAATGAAAATTGAAGAAAATTTAGTGAAAATGAATGAAAATCGATAAAAATCAATAGAAATAATCGAAAACCTATGAAAATTTTTGCACAGCAACTCAAATTCAATGATATTAACGCTTTTAAATAATCTTGATTGAAGAAATTGAATATTTGAGACTATTTCAATCGATTTCGTTCGATTTTTATCATTAAGAATCTATCTAATTTATAGATTCGATTTCATGGGATGTCAATCAATCAATTCCACCGGGTTTCCTCCGATTTTAATCGATTAATATCGATTCTAACCGATTTTCGTATTTTTCATTCGATTCAGTACCACACAACTGTATACTGCTTCACCGAATATCGGTAATCATTAAGAATCGGTTGAATTTATACAATCAATTTCGTCGAATCTCAAGCCATTAATTCCATCGGATTTCCTCCGATCTTAATCGATTAATTTCGATTCAAACCGTGTTTTATCGATCAATTTCGATTTTAACCGAACAAAAATTAAAGGGAATATAAAAAAAAGTTGCTACAAAGTGATAAAAAGAAATGAAAATTGAAGGAAATTTAGTGAAAATGAATGAAAATCGATAAAAATCAATAGAATTAATCGAAAATCAATGGAAATTCTTGCATAGCAACTGAAAATTAATAATATTTTTATCATTAAGAATCGATCGAATTATCGATTCGATTTCATCGGATGTCAACCAATCAATTCGCTGCCTACCAAATGCTTATTTCAACGGACCAAATAAACATTAGTCGCTTGGGAACAAATCGGGACTATAAGGTGGGTCTAATTCGTTCAACTTTTCGCATCACCCACTATGGTATCAGTCCCGAACAAATACCAAGCGATTTTTAGATAATAGTACGTCAATTTTATGCCATATATAAATTGTTGTACCCTTAATTTTATTATAAAGGAACGTTCCTGCAACCTCTAATCAATTCAGTTATATAAATATGAACCCGATTAGCATATTTAGTAACAGAGGGTAAAATCACCCTCTAGGTTCGGTTGTTTAATGTTATACAACAAAAACAAGAATTCGCCTGACGATATTTTCGAAATTCCCGTTGTTTTGTTGTTTCAGCTTGCAAAATTGTTTTTGGAAAATGATATATGATAATTTTGCAATAACTGGAAGGTTTTTAAAAAAAATTAATTAATATGAACTTGTTTCAAAACCAAAATTTGGTTAAAATTGTATCTGAAGAAGATAAAGATATAATCTTATCAGTAACTATTATCATAATTTAGATTTAGAAACATCAAGTGCTAAAAATCGATTATAATAATCATATTGACGTGAAATCGATCCATAATAAATGATTTATACAATCGATTAGGTTGTGTCACTGTCAAATGGTGCAGAATCAATTAATATTGATTGTAAGCTTGATTATACTCGACGATTATTATAATATCCAAGATTGAATATGCGTAAAATTTCATATATTAGTAAAAATAGTCAAAAATTGGTGTTGTAATATTGAATCGATCAAAATATGACGAAATTGGCCGATATTCCGTGAAGTCGGATGCAGTAATGTGATATTGAATCGAATTAAACATATGAAAATCGGTTAAAATCGAAATTGATCGATTAAACACGGTTTGAATCGAAATTAATCGATTAAAATCGGAGGAAATCCGATGGAATTAATGGCGTGAGATCGACGAAATTGATTGTATAAATTCAATCGATTCTTAATGATTACCGATATTCGGTGAAGCAGTATACAGTTGTGTGGTACTGAATCGAATGAAAAATACGAAAATCGGTTAGAATCGATATTAATCGATTAAAATCGGAGGAAACCCGGTGGAATTGATTGATTGACATCCCATGAAATCGAATCTATAAATTAGATAGATTCTTAATGATAAAAATCGAACGAAATCGATTGAAATAGTCTCAAATATTAAATTTCTTTTAACAAAAATATTTAGAAGTATTAATATTATTGAATTTGAGTTGCTGTGCAGTTTCCTTCAATTTTCATTTATTTTTATCACTTTGTATCAACTTTTTTTATATTCTAATTGAATTTTATTTATTTAAATGAAACGTACGAAACTCGATTGGAATCGATATTAATCGATTAAAATCGGAGGAAACCCGGTGGAATTGATTGATTGACATCCCATGAAATCGAATCTATAAATTAGATAGATTCTTAATGATAAAAATCGAACGAAATCGATTGAAATAGTCTCAAATATTCAATTTCTTCAATCAAGAATATTTAAAAGCGTTAATATCATTGAATTTGAGTTGCTGTGCAAAAATTTCCATAGGTTTTCGATTATTTCTATTGATTTTTATCGATTTTCATTCATTTTCACTAAATTTTCTTCAATTTTCATTTCTTTTTATCATCTTGTATCAACTTTTTTTATATTCTAATTAAATTTTGTTTATTTAAATGAAACGTACGAAACTCGATTGGAATCGAAATTAATCGATTAAAATTGGAGGGAACCCGGTGGAATCGAAAATTTAGATCGATTTTTAGTAATAGAAATTGAATAAAATCGGTTGAAATAGTTTCAAATATTATTAAATTTGAGTTGTTGTACAAGGATTTCCATCGATTTTCCATAATTTCTTTCGTTTTTCATCGATTTTTATTTATTTCCACTTCAATATACGATGCTAGAAAAGCAATGAAATTTTTACAAAAAAAGCATCCGAATATTTCCGGATTGTAATATGAAAAATGATAATAATCGAACGGGACGTCTATGTTTTTTGTAAGATCTAGAAAATAGCCCGCAGTCGTGTCGCGAGGTTCCCTCGGGAATTACGTTTATCAGAAATGTCTAACGTTTTGTTTCTCGTCCGCAGGGGATGCCGAAATATCTACTGATGTACAAAAAGGCCGTGTGAGCTTGTTAAACAATGATAATTGCAATTTTTTTTCTTGTATCTTATATAATTGATAAAAATATTGTTTAACGAAATTAAAAATTAACGCAGGGACAAGCAAAGTCCTATTTTAACAAAACTATCTAGTATTCCTTTTTCCAAATCTTCAAAATACTTTTTGCTCAATTAATTTGCCTCGTCCAGGTATTCCTGAATCAGCTACATCGACGACGATGGTTCAGAAGTACTTGGCCTAACCTAGAGATGGAGGTAGTTAAATACAGCTCGGTGGTCAAAGATTATGTCAGTTAATGTCTATTTTGAGTCGCTTCACTTGAACAAAAACAAAAACAAAATTTTCGTATTTCTTTCTTTGAACCAGGTAATTTTGCAACCACCCTCGTAGCTCTCTCACTAGATACATTTTGTGGTGTATTTACCAAGTTTTTGTTTTGGTTCGATATTTTGGGGTGTTAAATTCGACTCCATCTTTATTTAAAAACAATATTTTGAAATATGTATAACCTAACCTATCATTTTTGGCGTGGAAATTATTTTCAAAATTTGAAGCACACTACTAGAAGGTTTATTTTGAAATATCAAACAATATCAAATAAAACGTGGAAATTTATTGATTTGACCACCCAGATCTCCGAACCTAACCTGCTTTGATTTTTATTTGTAACGTCGACTAAGAGATCAATACGAAGAAATTTAAACTGCTGTCAAATCCATCAGTCATCGAATAATTTAGAAAATAAATAATCTAATAGAAAATTTGGATGAATTTGACATGTAATTCAAGTTTCAAATCGTAGTTTGTTACTTGGTTTCATTCAAGCACATATCAAAACGTTTCAATGCAATTATAGAGAGCTTTTCACAAGATCATAACCTCAATTATATCGATTTATTTCAAAACGATGAGATAGAATCGTTGTTGCACTTGTATTTGTTCTTGTTATACACCTAGTTCCATCTGTTGCTATTGAAACGATTTGAATTAAAATTGATCTCAGTATCTTCAAGAAATTCGCTATATTTTCATCTGTAATTTATATTTGACTATTTTTCAGGTTTTTAGTTTGTTTTTAGATTGAAGAATCTTCGAATATTCGTATGAAGCAATAATTAACGTGTGTCAATGAAAAAAGTTATTAAAAAGATGCCTAGTCCTCGTTAGTAGGTTCACAATAATTGTTTTTCAATAATCAATAATTGAGTGTGGTTCACAAACCATGGGGTGTAGATACTTGATTTAGGGGATGTTAAAAATGAAAAACTTCAATTTATACATCGAAGTATGAAATAATGATTTTACCAAGAATTCAAATAACTTCCTGACCGTAATAAACAAAGATTAGAACTAGATTTTTCAAGTTTCTTGCTTTTAACGTTTTTTTTTTCGTATACGTCAAGTAAAACTGATTAATGATGGCGAATTTAAAAATTAGACCCGACCTTTAGAAGGTATTGTTTACTTTAACAAAAAAACTGATGATAATGAACGAAAAAGAACATCGTACAAAAGATGATGCTTTTCAACCATTAACGAATTATTGATCGAATTTCTTTTCTATTTCCGGAATTATTAGAGAAACGAGAAGATGGTAGTGAAAAAAAAAAACACTCTAATTCATCAATTACGTGTACGAAAAATCATGCCGACTGTCAGACGACGCCTGAAATTAATGGCGATTGTCTGGTAGCTACTATTGTCTTATAAAAACAGAACCGAACTGTGAAAATTTCCCTAAACAAGCGATTCATTCAAAATTCAACCAAATCAAATTGTAAATATTTGTTCTTATTTGTCTATATCAAAACTTAAGTAACAACCCTCGTAAAAATGAAATTACTATTTATTAATAAACTGCTTTGATTTTTGATTTCTTTTAATAGAAAATTAGTTGAAAAAAATTGACGTTTCAACTTATTTCGATTTTTATCGAAGTATAAATAGAAATTTCTTTATATATACAGGTTGTCCCACGATGAGTTAAAACTATCTGTATATGGCAAAATATCGACTGTAACTTTGTACGTGAAATTTTAGTATACTTTTGTCTAAAAACTGTGCATGCATATTTTTTGAGTTAATTTTTTTATAAAAAATTGCAGTCCCTTATAAATTATTTTTTCACGAGAATACCCTTAAAAATATGAAAATGGTTTTTGTTCTTTTACTTTCAGAAAAAACAGACGTATTCGAATCTATGTTGAAAAATTTCTCATTTTATACAGGGTGCGTATAAAAAATGTTCAAAGTTTAATTTCATTAATATCAAATTTCTCTATTTTTTTTAAAATAGTACCACCTCAGTATTTTAAGGGGAATATTGCGCTTCGATTATCCCCAAAAGGGAGAGATAATCTACACATAGAGTTATTGGAACATTTGAATTCAAAAAATCGAGAAAAAACCACCGCATATGTTTTAGAAAAAAATCGTTGTATTGCCAAGATAATACACCGATTCATAATTCGATGGAAATACTTGCAAATTGCTTCAACATCCATCGTATAGTTCAGATCTAACTCCTAGTTATTTTTGACTAGACTTTATCTCAAATCGGAAAGAAAATCCTTCTACAAGCGTTGGAATGATTGTATTGATGAATAAAATCGATTTTTTTTTGTAAAAAAATGTTGTTTTTAGTAAATTATACGATTTATCGAAAGATGTGTTATATCAGAAACCCTATAAACATACGAGAGTCGTTTCGTTTGCTTAAATATCCAAATTATGCTTTCAAGTGATATCAAAATGTAAAATTTTCTGGGTTTATATTTCAATACACCTTAAATTAAATTTTGTGGTGTGTACTTAAAGAAGCTCCCTCGTAAAAGTGCCCTTTGTTGAATTTTGTACAGATTTATTCATATCATCGATACTATGATAAGATTTAATAAAAAAAGCAAATTTTGATCAAATTAAGGGTTGTAGAAAGTTCGTTTCACAATTTTGAAAAAATTCTCGATGTCTTTTTTCATTTGCCAAATTTATTTACGATCTGTTTCAAAATGGAAAAATAAAAAAAAAGAAAAATGATTTTCGGGGGAAAATCCTGTGATTTCCACACCCTAATAATAGAGGGCGATATAATTATCTTTCATAATTACTTAATGTAGAAGAAATTTCTTAACCAAAACTTCTAATCCATATAGACATTTTACCATGCCATACGATGTGAATGTTTTAATAGATTTTATCACTAGATTTTGAAAAAATTCATCGAGGTTTGACTGAAATTTCATCCTAATCAACCAGTAGAACCTTCAGAGAAAGTTTTCCTGTCTGTTGGTGAAGGTCACGTGGATATATTAAGACCTTTGCTGTAAATCGTCTTAAATAATTTATAATTCAGTTTTTGTGAAGTTAATTAGGCACAAATGTGGGCGAATCTTGTTTATATATAGTAGTGGAATCTTGGGGAACACCCGCGTCGATTACATGAATAGTTGAATATTTGTTTTGATTCGATTTAACGAACAAAAGTTGCAAACTCGATGGAAAATCGATAATATTTCGATTCTACTACGAAATTCGATGGAGCCGGTCCGTTGTAGGGAAGGAATTATTTTCGGGATCGTAAACGATGACGAGGTATTTAGAAACACCTGGGGGGATAGTAGATCAAGTGTTGGGGTTCTCACAGAACCGACTATTCGACGAAAAACGCCACCAACGTCGTGTTTTCTAACCATTACTGGTTGAGAAGAAAACTTCTGAATCGTCAATTACGTTTATTAAGAAAAATAATCGAATTTTTTTATTTAATATGCTTTTTAAGGTTAACGGACGATATTAGTACAATTAATAAAAATTTCAATTTTCGATTTAATTTGAGTGAAAAAATTAGTTTTGTAGCTAATTTGGCTTTGGAGGAACCTAATTCAACTTTAAAAACTTCTATTCTACACCTAATTAACTGACAAAAAGGTTTCTGAGTCTAATTTGGACTCAAAAAAGAGGATATCGGTTTGAATAGACTCAGAAAAACAAATGTTATGGCTAATTTTGTATCAGAAAAACTGTTTTATGAACAAATTCAACTTTTGGAATCCTTATACTAAAAAACAATCCAATGGCAAATTCGAATTCAAAACAGCCGTTTTCTGAATGGATTTAATATTAAAAACTCAATTTTTCGATCTGAGTATAGTCGAAGAATTAGTTTTGTATATTATTAGAACTCAGAAAACCCGATATCAACATAATTAGATCAGAAAAATAATTTTGTGGTTAATTTGATTCAAGAAATGCGTTTTCTGATCATATCTGAATGGACTCTAAAAATCTAATTTCCGATGATTTGTTGACATCTGTTGATTATTTGAACTCATAAAAGTCGTTTTCTGATTGAGTCATACATTAAAATTTCAAATTTCGACCTAATTAGAGTGAAAAAATCAGTTTTGTAGCTAATTTGGTTCGGAAAAACCCAATTCAACTTTAGAAACTATTCTGGACCAAATTATACCTAGAAAAAGGCTGAGTCTAATTTGAGCTCAGAAAAGAGGATATTGGTCTAAATAGGCTCAGAAAAACAAATTTTACAGCTGATTTTGTATCTGAAAAACTGTTTTATGATCAAATTCAACTTTTGGAACCCAATTTTAGACTAATTTAACTGAAAAAAAGAATTCTGAGATTAATTTGAACTCAAAAAAGAGAAAATCAGCCTAAATAGGCTCGGAAAATCCAATTTTATGGCTGATTTTGTATCTGAAAAACCGTTTTATGATCAAATTCAACTTCTTTAACCCAATTTTAGACCAGATTATCTGAAAAAAAGGCTACCGTGACTAATTTGCACTCAAAAAAGAGAATATCGGTCTAAATAGGATCAAAAATTCAAATTTTATTGCTAATTTTGTATCAAAAAAACCATTTTTATGTAATATTTCTTCATAGCCTTCTCCAAACTCCCCTCAATTTTCACTGGGCTTTTATCAAAAATATCCCCCAACCATCACCGAGAGCTTCCGCCGTGTTTTACACTTTTCGCTTTTCTTTGACTCCTTCTGGGTTCTCCACTGCAACCCTTCCACGAAGACCAGCTTTTATTAATTTCCTTTCTATTCTAGAATTACTGAAAAGTAGATTTTCAGATTCATTGATCTGAGCTGTTATCACTGGATCAATCACGTTTCCATTGCACATGGTTTTCTCCGAGCAATTATCTTCAGTTGAGGCCAGGTAATTTTGTTTTTTTTTTTTGAAATTTAATGGATTATGGAGTGGGCAATAGGATTCGAAATCGAAATTAGATATTAGAAATTACATAA
Source organism: Diorhabda carinulata (assembly GCF_026250575.1). Classification (NCBI taxonomy): domain Eukaryota; kingdom Metazoa; phylum Arthropoda; class Insecta; order Coleoptera; family Chrysomelidae; genus Diorhabda; species Diorhabda carinulata. Next base: position 12,519,553 of record NC_079466.1, on the reverse strand, counting down.
TTCGTACAATTAATTTTTCGGTATAAAGCAATCTAATTGCTCGTTCCCTTTCGAGCCGGGGATGTAAATGGGGTGGCTAAGAGGGTTAAAGAGGATCAAATAAATAGCGTCGTTAGTGTGCGGCCTAGAAATAATGAGGGAACCATCTGATTTGGTGACGGATGTGCCTTTACGAAAACAAACCACTTTTGACATTGACATCATCGATTTTAGTTGTTTTTTCACTCAAAATCACGCAGGATTTACATGAAATAAAAAAGTTTGTGTCTTAAATTTGATTTTATGTTGGTAAATTCTTATTTTGATGTACGGGGTGTGTAAAAAGTTCGTAGAACGATGTAAATAACGAAAATAGGAACGAGTTGAAAGGATTGTAGTTTTTTTTAGAATCAAGTAAAAATGGGACAACCGGTATATATATATATACATATATATATAATATATATATATAACAAATAAGGAAGATAAAAACTCGAAAGCAAAAACAAGTTTAGGCCAATTTAGATTCAAAAAACAAACTTATTTCAAATAATATTTCTATAGTCGAAAAATAAGTAGTATAAGTAATAAATTAGTTTTGTATATTATTAGAACTCAGAAAACCCGATATTAACATAATTAGGCTCAGAAAAGTATTTTAGTGGTTAATTTGATTCAAGAAATGCCTTTTCTGATCATATCTAAATGGACTCCAAAAATCTAATTTGTTGATGATTTGTTGACATTTGTTGATTATTTGAACTCAGGAAAGTAGTTTTCTGATCGAGTCATACATTAAAATGCTACCTACCTACCTAATTAGAGTAAAAAAATCAACTTTAAAAACCCAATTTTAGACCAAATTAACTGAGAAAAAACCATCAGAGACTAATTTGAACTCAAAAATGACAATATCGGCCTGATTAGGCTTAGAAAAACAAATTTCATGACCGATTTTATATCAGAAAAACCGTTTTATGATCAAAATCAACTTTTGGAAACCAATTTTAGTACAAATTATCTGAGAAAAAGGCTTCTGAGACTATTTTGAGCTCAAAAAAGAGGATAATTGAGCTCAGAAAAACAATTCGTTATAATTTCGAATCGGAAAAAATATTTTTTCATCAAAGTGAATTATTGAAAAATAAATTTTTAATGAAATTATATTGAGAATAACATTTTTATTACTATTATACACTCAGAAAAACCAGTATCGATATGATTAGACTCAGAAAGACAATATCGTGATTTTTTTTAAGCAAAATGAAACATGGAAATCAACGAAATAGTAGAATAGTCAAAAAAGTGAGACACACATAGCATTCTTTCGAATGTTCCTATACACCAAAGTGAAAAACTACAAGGAGCTTGAATTATAATATAAAATGTCCAATCCTTTTTACGAATTATATGCATGATTCAAAGATATATTTCAAAAATTTTTTTTCGGAATAACCATTAATTTTGAAACATTAAGCGAAGAAAAGCGCCGGGAAAATTTAAGAAAGAAAATCGATGTGTTTGCCCGTCTTGCACGGAATCCTTTCAAAATGTCTTCCAACATGAAATGCTATCTTTCGACCAATGGCGTATTCACTAAAATGACACAAATAACTCCAAAAATTTAATTTGTTGATAATTTGAACTCAGAATAGTCGTTTTCTGATCGAAAAAGTGAGTGAAAAAAATCAGATTTGTAGCTAATTTGGTTTTGATAAAACCCAATAAAACTTTGAAAACCTATTCTAGACCAAATTATACCAAGAAAAAGGCTTCTGAGACTAATTTGAACTCAGAAAAGAGGATGTCGGCCTAAATAGGCTCAGAAAAATAAATTTTATATCTGATTTTGTATCAGAAAAACCGTTTTATGATCAAATTCAACTTTCGGAACTCAGTTTTAGAATGAATTATCTGAGAAAAAGGCTTCTGAGAATAATTTGAATTCAAAAATGACAATATCGGCCTGATTAGGCTCAGAAAAACAAATTTTATGGCTGATTTTGTATTAGAAAAACCGTTTTATGATCAAATTCAACTTTTGGAACCCAATTTTAGAACAAATTATCGGAGAAAAAGGTTTCTGAGACTAATTTGAATTCAAAAAAGAGGATATCGCCCTAAATAGGCCCAGAAAAACAAATTTTATGGCTGATTTTGTAACAGGAAAACCGTTTTATGATCAAAATCAACTATTGTTACCCAAATTAAGACCAAATTAACTGAGAAAAAGGCTTCTGAGACTAATTTGAACTCAAAAAAGAGGATATCGGTATAAATAGACTCAGAAAAACAAATTTTATGGCTGATTTTGTATCAGAAAAACCGTTTTATGATCAAATTCAACTTTCGGAACTCAGTTTTAGAATGAATTATCTGAGAAAAAGGCTTCTGAGAATAATTTGAATTCAAAAATGACAATATCGGCCTGATTAGGCTCAGAAAAACAAATTTTATGGCTGATTTTGTATTAGAAAAACCGTTTTATGATCAAATTCAACTTTTGGAACCCAATTTTAGAACAAATTATCGGAGAAAAAGGTTTCTGAGACTAATTTGAATTCAAAAAAGAGGATATCGCCCTAAATAGGCCCAGAAAAACAAATTTTATGGCTGATTTTGTAACAGGAAAACCGTTTTATGATCAAAATCAACTATTGTTACCCAAATTAAGACCAAATTAACTGAGAAAAAGACTTCTGAGACTAATTTGAACTCAAAAAAGAGGATATCGGTATAAATAGACTCAGAAAAACAAATTTTATGGCTGATTTTGTATCAGAAAAACCGATTTATGATCAAATTCAACTTTTGTAACCCAATTTAAGACCAAATTAACTGAGAAAAAGGCTTCTGAGACTAATTTGAATTCAAAAAAGAGGATATCGGTATAAATAGGTGCAGAAAAACAAATTTTATGGCTGATTTTGTATTGGAAGAACCGTTTTATGATCAAATTCAACTTTATTAAAAAAAAACAAACAATAATTTAAAAGTAATTAAAACGTCAAGGTCATTTACTAAAGTTCGAATCTAACGAAATATTGGTGGAATAATTGGGGCAATTTGTACTTTTCAAATAAAAATTTTGGTAATATTGGTACGCCAATGGTGGATCATAATAAAACTTTATCTATGACGAAATCATAACCTCATAGTATTATTTTAGAAAAAAAAAACAGTTCAATTCCCTCAATATATTGCGTGACTAAGAAACGTATAGAGACAGTTTTGATTTTTTATTTTTGTTATATATTCATAATAGAATCGGAATTTAGAATGAAATTTTTTTTTGTTTATCATTGTCTACGAAATTTCGAGTTATTTTGCGGGCTTTAGTCGAGTCAAAAAATGTATTATATAGTTTCGAATTTGTATATCGATGTTAAATTCGAGAAGAAACCTGTTTTTTTCGAGTTCAAATTGGTTACGAAATTACAAAATTGTTTTGCTTAGCCTCATTAGGTCACAGAAGGTCTGAGCCCAATTTTCTTCAAAACTTTTTCTTCTTAGTCACAAAGATATTTGTAAGTGACATAATTTATTTTTCTGAGTCTATATTGGCTTTTCGAAGTTCAAATTCTCCACTAAACTTATTTTTTATACTAATTATGTCAAAAAATGAGTGTTGAAGATTAAATTCCAGCAAGAAATGGCTTTTCTGAGTCAAAGTTAGCTATAAAACTGATTTTTTTTAATCTAATTAAGTCAAAAACTTAGTTTTAGTTGTTACATTCGAGCAAAAAACGGTTTTCCTAAGTCCAAATTAGCTACAATACTGATTTTTTTGAATCCAGTTACGTCAAAAAGTGAGTTTTAAATGTTGAGTTTGAGCAAAAACCGGTTTTCCTGAGTCCAAATTAGCTACAAAACTTTTTTCGTGTCGTATTGAATCAAACATTTGCTTTTTAATGGTAAATACAAACGCAACAAACGCTATTTCTGAGTCCAAATTAACCGCGTAATTACTTTCTGCGTCTAATTATGATTTTGTGACTAATTCGAACACGATATATTGAAAAATTAACTATCCTATTAAATATTTATCAAATTAAACGTCTCGTATGTCATTAAAGAGACTCATGAATCACCCTGTATACTCAAAAATCTTAGTTACATCCAAAAATTCTTTAATTTTCAATAGCAGGTATTTATAGTTTTGTAAACGTCGGGTGATAAGAATTAAATGAATTTATAGCACATTAATGGTCACGTAAAATTTTTATTACCATATTACGAGGGTTATCCGATACATACTGATTTAGCACATCTTAAATATTTCTCTATTTCAATTCGGTTTCCGCCCGGGGTTTGACTAAATCAAGTTTAGAAACAAAAAGAAGTCGCACGGGTCCAAATCTGGAGAATAGAGTGAATGCGATACTATTTTGTAGCCCAACAGCGACGAAACTGTGATTTAGTGTGTTATAGTTGAATAAAAAAACTTTTTCACGAACACACTATATATATAAACGTGGTATTAAATTGAAAGAAACTTCATGGGTAATCGATAAAATCTAGTAGGCACTTTACCGGTTCATCTCGTTTTACATCCCCTCGTTTTAAACTCGGCCGCGTATGAGTATAAAAGTTTAAATCCCCATTGACTTGACGAAAATTACCTACATTACCGATCGCGAAAAAAGCCATTTCTATGCTACAACGCCGTACAGCGTCGATTTTTCGAACTATACAATGTTTATTATGTCTCACACTTTCACTGAATACCAAATAGCCAATTTCATGGGACGTTGAGGTTTTTGTTTCGTACCCCAAAACGGAAATCGGCTTTAATCTACTAGCTTATTATATACAAGGTGTTAATTCAAAAACGTACCAACATCTTCCATATATTTTGTTTTAATCGTAATTTTGTATTGGAAATTTATAATGCGGTCAAAATAAAATAAATTTTATAGATTGAGATGTTTTGGTATTGATATTTTGTATACAGGGTGAAGCGTTTATACTATGTGTAATTAATAAACGGTTACAACTAAGTACAGGGTGTGGTAAGCAAAATTTAATTTTATTTTAGCATTTTTTTGAATTCTTTATATCTGGGAAAAAGTAAAAGAAACCTCCCCGGCAATAATGAATGTTAAAGGCTATAAATCAGGATGAGTCTAATGAAATAAACGTTAGGAGATAGAAATTTATGCCCGACTATGAAAATGAAACTTCGTCGATGATTTATATTAATTGGTAAGTGGTTCGGAAGCCGAGTGCCGTGTCTGGTGTACATTTTCTCGAAAATTTAGATCGCGATTAACATTTTTATTACGATTAATCTTTTATTAGATAAATTACGTAACCGTAATAAGAAAAATGATTTTTCTTTGAATAAAAATTCTTTACGTTCTATGATACAAATTGTTGACTTTTGACAGGGAAAATTAGTGTCAGACACGGAACAAAACATGTCATTTCAAATCGGAAGTGATATCATGAAAGATTCGGAAGATATGTTATTATAATTAGTTAAAAATTGCATAATTATTGATTTATTTTTCGAGAAAATTGTGAATTGTCTTATTTGTTATGCAAACTGAGAAACCCCGCCGTCTAGAATCGTGAAGAGGTCATTAAAATGTGCAGAAACGTGTGGATGCATCATTGTTTTCACTTCAACGAAAGCACGTAAGAATCGAAGTGCAAAAAAATTGGTTTGATCTACTTTATATTCAGTTCGGGTTAAAAAATTTGACGTTGCAACTTTTTTTAGTTGAATCTTCGAAACTAGATCGTTGGAAAGCCTCCGGGTATTATTTTATTGGAATTTTCAAGTTTATCACACTGAAAATTCTTCTAGACATCCTAAGCACCACTCTAAAAATGTGTAGCTCTATTCTGACGTAAATAGAGTTGAAAACGATGTTTGAGCTCGAGAAAATGCACCAGAATGTTGAATAGACTGTTCTCTATTGTTTTTAAAGGCTCTAAAAATTATTAGTAGCTCTATTTTGACATATAGATTCCGATTTTAGGAGTTTTAGCTCCAGAAAACGTACTTAATAGCGTCGAATAGTCATTTTTTAAACCTCTCTATATTATAACGTATTTCGATATTGAAAGGACCCTTTTTTTTGAATAATCGATTAAGAAAAAAGAAATAAAATCATTGAAAGACTTGAAAGACCCACGAAAATGGCCATGAAATAAACAAAATCTTTTCACAAAGCTTTTTCTCGTCGTCCTTGTTCGTTCTCGAGGACTATTTTGAGAAATCCCTCGTGGACTGGACTCGTTCTAATAAAACGACTTAAATCCAATAATCGAATTTCATTTGTAGAAGACATTTCTTCACCAAAATAATATAAAATATAATCTACGAATCACTAATTTTAATTATATAGTTAAAAAAAATTACCGTTAATATATTTACGGTTTTTACTGTTTTGAACTTCATCAGTTTAATCAAAAATTTCATATATACTTTACGCTTATAAAAAATGACATACCGGCAACGGTGAGTGTAGCATTTCGACTTCTAGTTTTCCCTAAAATGTTACTAGCCTCACACCAATACGTCCCGGCGTCCGTTTCCTTTCTACTTTGAGCAACCCTTAGAAAAAACAAACTTCCCGCTGGTAATAAAACTCTGTGCGATCTCGCGTCCTGCGGGGCAGTTCTCAATACCTGACCATCTTTGTACCACGTGATCGAAGGTTCGGGATCGCCTTGAGCGTTGCAATTCAACGTTGCCGGATCGTGACGAGCTACCGTTGTATCCACGGGATGTTCCGTGATACGGGGCGGTTGGTGACCAGCGTGATGGTAACCTGAAATAAGAAATTTCATAATTTCAATCGATTTTGTTAGATAAATAGTTTTCACGGTATAATATACAGTATGTCCCCTATAAGAACCTCGCTAAGCTGTGGGGAGTACAGAATTTGACGATTTTGTCTGATTCACCTCTATCCCAAGGAATAATTGGTTCCAAAGATATTTTAGAATCAAGCGATGCTTTATTATGAGCAGATACTTGAGCCTGCTTGGACTTGGGGTATCCAACTATGGAGAAGGACCAAAATAAGGAAATCTGCATCTGGAAATCTACATTGTTGACTATCCGTTCCCTGGACAACCTTTTGAGTTAACGTCGAGGCCTTCCAGCTCCGCCGGATTGGACAAATCATTCAAGAGGATCGAGCTCTTCGAGTTAATGTCCAGATTAATCATTCCCTGGACAATATTGGGTTAGAAAGAAGACTCAAGAGGATCTAGTCTTTTGAATCAACGTCGAGACCTTCCAGCTCCGCTGGATTGGACAATACGTTCAAGAGGATCGAGCTCTTTGATTTAATGTCTAGGTTGACCATTCCTTGAACAAAACTAGGTTAGAATTAAAACTCAAAAGGTTCAATTCTTTTGAGTTAACGTAGAAGCCTCCCAGCTCCGCTGGATTGGACAAATCATTCAAGAGGATCGAGCTCTTCGAGTTAATGTCCAGATTAACCATTCCCTGGACAAAACTAGGTTAGAATTGAAACTCAAAAGGATCAAGCCTATTGAGTTAACGTCGAAGCCTCCCAGCTTCGCTTGATTGGACAAAACACTCAAGAGGATCGAGCTCTTCGAGTTAATGTCCAGGTTAACCATTCCTTGGACAAAACTAGGTTAGAATTAAAACTCAAAAGGATCAAGCCTATTGAGTTAACTTCGAAGCCTCCCAGCTTCGCTTGATTGGACAAAACACTCAAGAGGATCGAGCTCTTCGAGTTAATGTCCAGATTAACCATTCCCTGGACAATATTGGGCTAGAAAGAAGACTCAAGAGGATCTAGTCTTTTGAATCAACGTCGAGACCTTCCAGCTCCGCTGGATTGGACAAAACGTTCAAGAGGATCGAGCTCTTTGATTTAATGTCTAGGTTGACCATTCCTTGAACAAAACTAGGTTAGAATTAAGACTCAAAAAGATCGAACCTTTTGAGTCAACGTCGAGGCATTCAGCTTAAAAGGCGTTTAATTAACAAAAAAAATTTGAGCTCTACAACTCCTCGTAGATGTAACTTGGTGTAGAGGTAAATTGCATCCTTGTGGGAGACACCCTGTACTTAAGAGACCGTTAAGGGTTGTACGAGGGTGGATTAAAAATAAATCCCTTCGTAACGATGTAAATCCTACTGAGATCTAGTATCTAATGTAGTGGTTCATACTCAATGGTTTAATAAGACCCTTCGTTAAGTTTTAAGGACTATATATAGGATAATAAGGATAAATCTGGTTGCTTCCTTTTGTCTGATGACGATTTTGTGGATATCCTCGGAATCAATACAAAAAAAATAATCATGTTTGAATCGTTGTTTATGTCCGATAGAACAAATCTGGAATTGTAGCATATTCTGATCGAAGCGCGTCGTCGCCGTGGAGGATCGTTCGTCGCGACGCTTCGCAGTAGCGATAAATTATACGAGAGTGGAAGCGTCGCGGCTACCCGTCGTGTCGCGACGGTCGAAACTGGGAAGTCACAGCATGGGGTTATTTGGAAAAGCAATTTTAAGACTTGAAACTAACTCAGGATACGTTAAGAATTGTTTACTTGGGATTTGTGTGGAATTCGATGAATGCCGATATTTCAAATGGAATTTTTCTATGCCGTAATATTATAAAAAAAAAGAATTTAATATGAATTTTCCATAGATTCACGAGATTGGTTTCAGATTTCAGATTTGTAGATACGGCAAAATTGGTCACAATAGATCTAATTTGGCTCAGAAAAACAATTTTGTTTCCAATTTGAACCAGAACAAAGGTTTTTTGAAGAAAATCAACTTTAAATAGACAATTTCTCATCTAATTTGGCTCAGAGCAACAAATTTGTGTCCAATTTGAATACGAAAATTTCTTTTCTGATTAAACTGAACGTTGAAAAGTCGTTTTCTGTTCCAGTTAAAGTTAAAGAGCCAATTTTAAACCAAATTTAACTCAGAAAAACAAGTTTGTAGTCAACTTGAATCAGAAAATCCGTTTTTTGATCAAATTGAATATTTAAGAGCCAATTATAGAACAAGTTCAACTCAGAAAACCAATTATTTGATAAATTTGAGTCAGACCAACTGTTTTCTAGAGAAAATCAACTTTAAAGAGATAATTTCTCATCTAATTTGGCTCAGAGCAACAAATTTGTGTCCAATTTGAATACGAAAATTTCTTTTCTGATTAAACTGAACGTTGAAAAGTCGTTTTCTGTTCCAGTTAAAGTTAAAGAGCCAATTTTAAACCAAATTTAACTGAGAAAAACAAGTTTGTAGTCAACTTGAATCAGAAAATCCGTTTTTTGATCAAATTGTACATTTAAGAGCCAATTATAGAACAAGTTCAACTTAGAAAACCAATTTTGTCGTCATTTAATACGAAACTTTCTTTCCTGATTAAACTGAACGTTGAAAAGTCGTTTTCTGATCAAGTTTCTTCAGAAAACCATTGATCTCCTTGCACAGCGAAACTCCTTTCTCATTTAAATAAACATATTGCCTCATGATATTTCGTTGTAAGAAATCGTTAACTTTTCAGACAACTCTCGTATCTATCTACTTCTGTTTTATACGAACGGGAAGTATTCGCTTTTCCGGTTTACGTTATACGGAACAATAACGCGGGCTAGCCCTTATCAAGGTAAGTTTAAATAAGGGATAATGTGTATAAATATTATGTGTATGTTATGACGTCCGGCTATAACCAATGGGATGATTCGTTATTTATGATTTCATTGTATAATTCGTTACATCGAAAAGCTTTAAATTGTAAATTACTTGAGGAAAGAAGAAGAAATGAACGATAAATTACTGAGAATGAGATTTCTCGGTATTAAATCCAACAAGAAGTTTCCATTTGTTAAAAAAATTAATATCTTGTATCTTGTATCTTGTATCTTTCATCTTTCACCTTTCACCTTTCATCTTTCACCTTTCACCTTTCACCTTTCATCTTTCATCTTTCACCTTTCACCTTTCACCTTTCACCTTTCAACTTTCACCTTTCACCTTTCATCTTTCACCTTTCATCTTTCATCTTTCATCTTTCATCTTTCATCTTTCACCTTTCACCTTTCATCTTTCATCTTTCACCTTTCATCTTTCACCTTTCATCTTTCATCTTTCACCTTTCATCTTTCACCTTTCATCTTTCACCTTTCACCTTTCACCTTTCAACTTTCACCTTTCACCTTTCATCTTTCACCTTTCACCTTTCATCTTTCACCTTTCACCTTTCACCTTTCATCTTTCATCTTTCACCTTTCACCTTTCACCTTTCATCTTTCATCTTTCATCTTTCATCTTTCATCTTTCATCTTTCATCTTTCATCTTTCATCTTTCATCTTTCATCTTTCATCTTTCATCTTTCATCTTTCATCTTTCATCTTTCATCTTTCATCTTTCATCTTTCATCTTTCATCTTTCATCTTTCATCTTTCATCTTTCATCTTTCATCTTTCATCTTTCATCTTTCATCTTTTTTTATATTAAAAAGAAATTTAATTGAATGCACGCCTATGTATGAGAATATCTGGTTAGCATTCACGTCATCTAAGGATACTAACCCACCAAAATTTTCCTCTTTTCTTCTTCTTTTTTCATAAGTATCGGTTTCCTCAGATAAGATCTTAATATGGTTCCATATTTTTCACGTGAGCTGCGCTTTCCCGTTTTTATTTTTTCGCAAATGTGCCACAACTTACGGTCGATTTAAATCTAACAGGGCCGGATCGAGAAAATTCAAAATATCAAAAAGTTATTTTTAAGATACGAATCAAATTATTTGGAAAAATTTTTTGTTAAATTGTGTTCTTTCGACATAAATATCGCGAGTTAGTTTTTTCGATAGGAAAACGTTTTTTTTAATCTAAGGGTCAATTCGATCAGAAAAGGAAGTTTCTGATTCGAATTGTCCACCAAATCATTTTTCTGAGTCGAATTTGGTCTAAAATTGATTTTCTAGGTTCAATTCGATCAGAAAACGGATTTTTCTGAAGCAAATTGTCCATCAAATCCATCAAATTATTTTTCTGAATCGAATTTTGTCTAAAATTGATTCACTAGGATTTTTCTGATGCCGATTGTATTCTAGACTCTTTTATCGATACCTCCCATGATTAAAAACATTTTTTATTTCCGAAAAGTTGATATTGTGAAATTTTAACATTCCCTCTTTCATACTTCACATAAAATTATGTAAATCTGGAATCCTAAACGATAAACGTGATCAATACCGAAAATCTACCATCACATTTTGATTCGAAGTCCTACCTAAGGGATTCAAATCACGCCCGATACCAGGAGGGTGCCACGAAACTTTCGACAACAATGATTCTTCTTCTAGACTTAAGCGTAATGTCCAGGATCAACGTACGATTCATATTAAACCCATTAGAGTGTACCGGGGGACGTTGTCTTCTCAGATTTCGGCTTTTCACCTTTGAACAGCGACGGACTTTACTTATACGAACATTACAACGAAATTACATTCAACATAAATTTACTGTTCTTTTTTCGATAAGAAAACGGCTTTTGTGTGTATAAAAAATTATTTTTTCAATCAAAATGGGCGCTCTAACGTTCAATTCGTTCAGAAAAGGGAGTTTCTGATTAACATTGGCTTCAAAATCATTTTTTTGAGTCGAATTTGATCTAAAATCGGCTGGTGAGAATTCAATTCGATCAGAAAACGGATTTTCCGATGCAAATTGTCCATCAAATCATTTTTCTGAGTCGAAGTCGGTCTAAAGTCGGCTCTTGAGAATTAAATTCGATCAAAAAACGGATGTTCTGATGCAAATTGTCCATCGAATCATTTTGGTCAAAAATCAATTTTTTGATTAAAATTGGCTTCAAAATCATTTTTTTGAGTCGAGTTTGGTCTAAAATCGACTCTTGAGAATTCAATTCGATCAGAAAACGGATTTTCTGATTAAAATTGGCTTCAAAATCATTTTTTTGAGTCGAATTTGGTCTAAATCGACTCGTGAGAATTCAATTCGATCAGAAAATGGATTTCCTGATTAAAATTGACTTTAAAATCATTTTTTTGAGTCGAATTTGGTCTAAAATCGACTCGTGAGAATTCAATTTGATCAGAAAACGGATTTCCTGATTAAAATTGGCTTCAAAATCATTTTTTTGAGTCGAATTTGGTCTAAAATAGATTTTATGATTAAAATTGGCTTCGAAATCATTTTTTTGTGTCGAATTTGGTCTAAAATCGACTCGTGAGAATTCAATTCGATCAGAAAACGGATTTCCTGATTAAAATTGGCTTCAAAATCATTTTTTTGAGTCGAATTTGGTCTAAAATAGATTTTCTGATTAAAATTGGCTTCGAAATCATTTTTTTGTGTCGAATTTGGTCTAAAATCGACTCGTGAGAATTCAATTCGATCAGAAAACGGATTTCCTGATTAAAATTGGCTTCAAAATCATTTTTCTGAGGTCAATTTTTCACCTTTAAACAAATACGAACAGTCCAACGAAATTACATTTAAAATAAATTCACTGTACTTTTCGTAAATATTTTTATAATTCGACACGTTCAACAAGGAATAATCGATTGTATAATGAAAAAAAAACATTTTGTATCTGAGAAAACGACTTTTTTTGTATATACGATTGGAATCCCTCCGGATTAATATTTCATACGTTTCCCAAAAGGAAACAAACACGAAAAATGCGTGACCACCACCGTTTAAACTGTACTCACAGTCTCAAACGCCCATTTGCATATTTCCATCATTTTTTACAATCCCGAAAGTATGAAAATTCACATATCACATATGAAAAATGGATGTTTCGGTCCTAGGGGTGAAATACAACATATCTGAGCGGGGGTGTCAGTTTTTCTAACAAATCTTCGTAAAAAAATAAAGTGCCTGTCATAAGTTCGTCAAAAATATTTATTAAAATAGGAGATTCGCCAATTTTCTTAATGTTTCTAAAGAAAAACTCCATTGTAAATAATCTAAAACTAAAAATTTATTAAATTCCATAACTATAACAAATGCTAATGCTAATTTACATACGCTGTTTAGATTGTGTATTTAGCAACAACCTCCATCTCTAGGTTAGGTCAAGGACTTCAGAAAACATCACGGGATTTTACACGAGGAATAACACATCTGGCCCCTGACCAAAAGCTGGTTTGCTCAGATTTCCTTGAAAGGTTGGAAAAAGTTCTGTTCCTAAAGAGCTCCTGAAGACCCTCACCAGCACTGCTTATATCAATGAAAAAAACGTATGGAAAGGTGTGTGGGGAGGATAGGGGAGTATATTGAAGGGAAGCGTTCGATTTTATAATGATTTTTCGTACCAAATCTTGTTATTTAATAACCTGATCTGGTCTACTTGACAGTTTTTATCATTTTAAATCGACCCTTCGAATTCGATAATTTTAACAATAAATTTTTTCGTAATATACAGTCTGTCCTACGTATACGACAAGTTGAACGCGTTATTTTCGCCCTTGATTGGTTAGGGAAGTCGAAAATTTATATTATCTGACCTTTTTCTCTATCTCCGAAGTCTCGTAGTCCTGGGGCTACTTGATTGAAATCCTAACGAGGTTAGGAATAAAATTGGGGTGACATATTGTCACTATCTACCATACGAAGGCGATTTTTATCTAATTTGTCAGTCAACAACTCGTAGTTTCGTCTTTTGTTGGACAAATATCTTGATAATTATGTTTTAGGTATATACAACATAAATATTTGTATTTATTTGCGTTGGATTACAAAAAGAGTAAAATACCAACAGAAACTGTTTCTTTTATCTGATCTGATCTGATCCTTTAAGTGATAATTCTAAAAAAAATCAGGTCCGGACTGACCTATTATTCTATTTCTAAATTTTTTAGTTTTATTTAGTAATTTTTTGATGTTTCACATTATAAAATGATAGTTTTCTTGAGAAAATATCAACTTCTACCTTTCAGAAACAGTTTGAATATAAATAAGTTATACAGGGTGCATTTATGAAGTATATATGAAGACGGCACTCCTCTAAACGCGAACGCAGATTTGTGAAAACTCTTGTAAATAAATCTGGAGTCATTGCAGCCATTTTCAGGCGTCCCTAGAATTATGTAGACTTTATATTTGAGTAGGCTTCACAAAAAAAATCAAGAGGCGTCGGGTCAGGGCTGCGTAGAGGCCAAGGGATACCGTCTCTTTCAGAAATTAGATTAAAAACCGACTTTTCAATGTTCAATTCGATCAGAAAAAATATTTTTATGATGACAATTGGCCATTAAATCATTTTTATGAGTCGAATTTGGTCTGAAATTGATTATCTAGGTTCAATTTGATCAGAAAACGGATTTTCTGTTAACAATTGTCCATCAAATCATTTTTATGAATCGAATTTTGTCTAAAATTGATTCTCTTGATTAAATTTGATCAAAAACCGCATTTTCGTTGTTCAATTCGATCAGAAAACGGATTTTTCTTATGCAAATTGTCCATCAAAACATTTTTCTGAGTTGAATTTTGTTTAAAATTGATTCTATAGGTTCAATTTGATCAGAAAACGGATTTTCTGTTAACAATTGTCCATCAAATCATTTTTATGAATCGAATTTTATCTAAAATTGATTCTTTAGGTTAAATTTGATCAAAAACCGACTCTTTGATGTTCAATTCGATCAGAAAACGGATTTTTCTTATGCAAATTGTCCACCAAAACATTTTTCTGAGTTGAATTTGGTTTAAAATTGATTCTCTAGGTGCAATTTGATCAGAAAACGAATTTTCTGTTACCAATTGTCCACCAAATCATTTTTATGAGTCGAATTTGGTCTAAAATTGATTCTCTTGGTTAAATTTGATCAAAAACCGACTTTTCGTTGTTCAATTCGATCATAAAACGGATTTTTCTTATGCAAATTGTCCATCAAAATATTTTTATGAGGTGAATTTGGTTTAAAATTGATTCTCTAGGTTCAATTCGATCAGAAAACGGATTTTTCTTATGCAAATTGTTCATCAAATCATTTTTCTGAGTCGAATTTGGTCTAAAATTGATTATCTAGGTTCAATTTGATCAGAAAACGGATTCTCTGTTACCAATTATCCACCAAATCATTTTTATGAGTCGAATTGGGTCTAAAATTAATTCTCTAGGTTAAATTTGATCAAAAACCGACTTTTCGATGTTCAATCCGATCAGAAAACGAATTTCTCTTATGCAAATTGTTCATCAAAACATTTTTCTGAGTTGAATTTGGTTTAAAATTGATTCTCAAGGTTCAATTTCATCAGAAAATGGATTTTCTTATATCAATTGTCCACCAAATCATTTTTATGAGTTGAATTTGGTCCCAAATTGATTCTCTTGGTTAAATTTGATCAAAAACCGACTTTTCGATGTTCAAATCGATGAGAAAACGAATTTTTTTGCTACCAATTATTTTCTACATTCTCTTAGTCTCCACAAAAAAAATCAAGAGGCGTTAAGTCGGGGATGCGTGGAGGCCAAGGGATATCACCTCTGTTGGAAATTAGTATTGAAGGAGACATACGTCTCACAGCCGTCATAAAGTCATTTGATGTGTGACAGATCGCTCAGATGCAGTCGCTTTGTATGAACGAACGTTCTTGTAATATGCCCGAACACAAAAAGCGCGACGCTTTCCGTCGAAGCGACTACTAAAACTCCACGAATTTACCTCGCGAAAAAAGATGATGCAATACACACATTCTATGTACTATATACTTTTACATGAGGTGAATTTGGAAAAACTATATATTCCTTTTTTATTTCCAACCAATTTACTTCTCCATGATCAAAAGCTTTTGAAAATTTATCTTTTTAATAACGTTGCAGAATGAAACATCCCCAAAGTTATTGCTTATTATTTTTTTAAATTATCGAAGCTTATTTATTGATCTACGAAGAAAAGTTTAAAGTGATACTAAAACATTGTAGTCTTTTCCTTGTTACTGTCGATAATAAAATTTATATCGAGCTAGAAACTTCGTCAATATTGGTTTTAGTTTTAATAAGGAAAACCATTATAAGTTTCAAGTGATTTCGGGGTAAAGCAGTGACGTACCAAAAATCAATTTACTATAGATTGTAAACTATATTCTATTCCATTAAATTCCTCAATTAATTCATCTGATGATGAAAATTCCATCCCTCAACGATGAGCAACGTTCTGGTGGACCTACTGGAGATGATGATGACCAAATCAAAGTCATAATTGAAGAGGACCTTTATATAACTGTTCGAGATGTTGCGATGATGCTACAACAATTAAAAAATACTTAAACCGATTCTTTCTTGAAAAGAATCATCACTGGTGATCAAAAATTGATCCTGTACAGCAACATAGTTCGAAAATGATCATGGAGAACACGATGAATCAGCAAAAACCTTATCGAAAGCTGATAAACAACAAAAAAGCTCATGGTGTCAGTTTGGTGAGATTGCGAAGGTTTTTTGAGCTGCTTCCAAGGAACAAACGATCAATTCTGATGTTTACTATCAACAGTTAACGAAACTGCATGATGCAATAAAATAAAAATGGCCAGAATGATCAAATCGGAAAGGTTTAGTGGTCTAACAAACTATTGGAGCTGCTTGGATTATAAAACCCTGATCTGGAACCATCTGATTACCATTTATTTCCAAGTTTGGAGACTTCTATGAATGGTCAAACTTTTACAAACGACGACGATCTACAATCGCACCTGGTTCAGTTCGTTGTTGATAAAGACCAGGAATTTCATGAACGCGGAATCATGAAACTTAAAGAAAGATGGTAAAAAGTCATTTAACACAATCAAAAATATGTAATCGATTGTAAACTATATTCTATTCCATTAAATTCCTCAACTACTTTATTTTCTTAATCTTAATAGATCAATGATAATGAAAATGGTGGACCTACTGAAGTTGATGATGACAAAATCAATGTCATAATTGAAGAGGATCTTCATATAACTGTTCGAGATGTTGCGAAGAAGGTACAACAGTTAAAAAACACTTAAACCGATCCTTTGTTGAAAAGAATCATCACTGGTGATTAAAAATTGATCTTGTACAGCAATATAGTTCGAAAATGATCATGGAGCAAACACAATGAACCAGCAAAAAACACAAAAGCTGATAGACAACAAAAAAGCTCATGCTGTCAGTTTGGTGGGATTGCGAAGGTTTTATGAGCTGCTTCCAATGAACCAAGCGATCGATTCTGATTCTTCTGTGGTCCACCATGATAATGCAAAGCCAAAGCAACTAACAAACTATTGGAGTTTGTACCATAAAGCTTTGATAACCATTCACAAAACCCAGCTGGGCGAAAAGAAAATAATAAAGAGAAGACGTCCCTCAAATTCGCGGATAATGTCAAAAAAGAAAAAGCGGATAAAAATAACTACCTAACCAAATGAGTAACGCTCGGAAACGATTTTTTTGCTAATATGATCACATGGTATATTTGTCAAAAATGATGAATTACATGATGTTTTTCTTTTTAATGCAACATATGTCCTATTTTATGGAAAATTATAGAAACCGAAGAGAAGTTAGATGAATATTAGCATGAGGATGCTTTCAAAATCTAATAATTCGGAAATTAGCAAGTTAAATATTGATAGATAACAAAAAAATCACTCTGTAGATTCCTTTTTATTAACGTATCATATTTAAGAGACAGCGTATTTCAATCAGCGACACCAGTCACAATTTTATTAAAGAAAAACAACCAGCAATCACTCTAAACACCCTTCTGGAACTTATGACATAACCCCTACTGTTAAATCAAAACGAAACCTTCTAGATTGCAGGCAATAAATTGTCCATCTGTATTACGGAAACTCAAAGTTTTTTTTTTCGCTGTTATTGCTTCTCGATCATTGGGCGCCAGTTGGACAATATTTTTTCTAGAGAAAAACGTGCCAGGAAAATCTAGAAACCATCCCCGATTGCGTAATATTTATCTTCAGAAAACAGGGAGTTAAATCAAATC
Source organism: Diorhabda carinulata (assembly GCF_026250575.1). Classification (NCBI taxonomy): domain Eukaryota; kingdom Metazoa; phylum Arthropoda; class Insecta; order Coleoptera; family Chrysomelidae; genus Diorhabda; species Diorhabda carinulata. The sequence goes on along the minus strand of NC_079466.1, from coordinate 12,501,604 downwards.
TGGTACAATTAGTTCATAAAATTGTGGAAATAAAAAACGATAAATTACTTTTGTTTTATCGAAAATTTGTTAATATTTATAATGATTAGGATTAGGATATTGCCAAGTATTTGAAACTGCTTACTATAAACCAAAAATTAGAAAATTCTTCTTTCTTATTCATTTTGCTTAATACTTGAGCAAGTTTCTCGAATTTTAGAAGCTAGAAATGCAGAGCACGATCTTTATTTACCGACTCCCACGTTCGGAATTAGTTGAGGGCTAAATACTTCACAATGCGAAAAAATGCACAGTCATTTGCTAATTCAAATCTATAACATTTGGTAAGAACTAACCAGAAAAAATTTTAATCGAAACGAGATGTTGAAAATGGTTTGATCAAAGTTTCGAAGAACTTGCTGAGGGAAGTTTAAAAGAATCTGCTGAGGGTTGGGGTAAAACCATATAAAACGATGAGGTATATTTTGAATATTGAGGTTTTCTTTTTGTATAATTATTTAATAGAAACTCACCTCAAACTATCAAATTTGGAATATATGGTAATGAAAAAGCTGATCGATTAGGATAAAATTCAGTATTTGATAAAGTTTTTTGTAAATTTTCAACAGTTCATCGGAGAGACCCCACCCACATTTGAAACCAACTCTATAGATTCAGAAGAATTAAACCTTCTGAGTAATTCCATGATTGCTAAAAAAGTAAATAGAACCGTAAAACTAAAGACTACTGTCTGCACCAAAACAAAACTGTCATCAAGACATTTATGAGACAGTAACTTGATTATATTCTCGGTTGGGACATTGAAACTAAGTTGCAGAGAACTGAAGCATTTGCGCTTGTAACACGAATTGTTCCCCAGGTTATAATTTTAGAAAATACGCACGCACGCCATCTAACGATTTAATGTTAAGTGAAACACTATTAACTTTAATTAAATTATTGATAGTTTTACCAGGGGCGATGGATATGCAAATATACTTGAGATTTGTAAGATGAAATAATATTTTTATAAAGTAGATCGATTTTAAATTGATTTTATATGAAAATCATCACGGAAAACATGATATTATGATATATTTGAGAGATAAAGTGGTGTAAAGTTGAAAAATTACGAGGATGGTTCCAGAAGTATTTAGCACTACAAAGAAAATACAAAATTTAAAAATAAAACTCTTGCCGACTGAATATCTTCATTGTTGGAAAAATTTTGACCACTGAGCCATTTTTTTTTTCAAGTTTTGGAACAGAAAATAATCCCAGGTGGCTGAATCTGGTGAATAGGGTAGATGAGGTAGCAATTCAAACTTTATTTCACTAATTTTGACCGTTGCAATAGAGGATATGTGAGCTGGTGCATTCTCTTAGCCAAATGTAGTCGTTTTTGCAGATGCAACAGTCTTTGTCTTCTTTGGAGCCGGTTCTTCCTTGTTTTGAATGTTCTTTTGGTTGACGTGTGAAGAAGTGAACCCAAGTTTCATCCATCATCCATCATCATCATCATCCACATTCAACGGAAACATCTTCATAGTCAACATAATCAACGCCATGACTTTGTTTGCAGTTGGAACGATCTTTGTCTTCTTTGAAGCCGATTCTCCCTTGTTTTCAACGTTCTTTTCGTTGAAATGTGAAGAGTGAACCCACGTTTCATCCATCATCCATCATCATCATCCACATTCAACGAAAACATCTTCATAGTCAACATAATCGACGCCATGACTTTGTCTGCAGATGGAACCGTCTTTGTCTTCTTTGGAATCGTTTCTTCCTTGTTTAGAACGTTCCTTTTGTCGAAATGTGAAGAACGACCCCACGTTTCATCCATCATCATCATCCACATTCAACGAAAACATCTTCATAGTCAACATAATAGACGCCATGACTTTGTCTGCAGATGGAACCGTCTTTGTCTTCTTTGGAGTCGTTTCTCCCTTTTCAGTCCATTGTTTTGAATGTTTTTTTGGTTAAAATGTGAAGAGATGAACCCACGTTTCATCCATCATCCATCATCATCATCCACACTCAATAAAAACATCTTCACGACGCTGGTTCTGTTTTGTAAATTTTGTATATTTGGTTTAGTAATTTTGACGCTCTGTATATTTAATTTGGAGAGCTCTAGGGTGCAGTGAGACTTGATAACTTTCACCATAAAAGATTACGACATATTTTATGGTATTATTTGACAAGGAAGTGGGATAATTTCCATGGAATTTATGTTGCTTTTGCGTCTTGTATTTCGAAACTTTTACCTCGAGCAATTAAGGCAATTGTAACTTTTTTGGGGGAAAGAGAAAGTTAGTTTTATAATTTCGATATTAGATAATATACAGTATGGGATTTTTTTCTTTAATTTTTGATTTTATACAATAAATCAACTTCGTATTGGCTTGTTTCTAATTTATTGAATGTGTCGTTGAAGTGAAAAAGGAATGTCTCGTTCGAGAACATTCTAAAAATCCTAACGACGTCCTGTTTCGGTGTTTGCCAACTTAGACAAATTATCGATCGGTCCATTTACTTTGTGAAGCAAGTGGAACAAAAATAGACGAAGAAAATAATATAGAAAGTTTGTTCTTTGTTTTATTTATAAAACAAATACCCAGATGTCGACGTTGGTAATTATTAACTCAAAATTAATGAAAAAGATCAATGAGATAATAAAAGAAATGTCAAATAAGACAACCATTTGACATTTATCACAGTTACTTAAAAATAGTGGACCAGGCAACATTGTAAACGTTAAATTAGGCGTTTATTAGCAATTATTTTAGATATAATAAACATTATAAACCAGACAGCATTTTAAATGTCATATTTCGTGAAAATAGAGAATCAGGCACGCTTGTTAATGTCAATTTAGGCATTTTTTCGAGATTAACTCGTAAATTTATGAAAAAGATCAATGAGGTAATAAAAGAAATGTCAAATAAGACAACCATTTGACATTTATCACAGTTATTTAAAAATAGTGGACCAGGCAACATTGTAAACGTTAAATTAGGGGTTTTTTAGCGATTATTCAAAATATTATGATCAGCAATGCGATCGAACGTCTATCATCAATAAACTAAACCACATTAGAAATAGTAAATTAGGCAACATTGCAATCGACTATAATCTGCTTTCCATTATAGTAACATAATTTTATTAATACAAGGAACATTTTGAATGTTAAATCTAATTTTTTTTTCGACTTTGTTTACTTAATAAATAATATCCAAAGTACAGAAAATTCAAAATTGAAAACATGCCGAAAGGATGTTTATGAGTATCTCGATAAATTTCATTACAAAAACATACAAAGTATTAAAATAATAAGACATTATCCCCGTAGTTTTTTTTCAATTTCTAACGTTAACACTTTCGAAATTAAACACCATCCACCGCATATTTATAGTCGAGTTATTAAGACCTATCATCACAAAGCTTTTGGAAATAAACATCAAATTCTCAAAGCAATAGCACATGTAGACGCACACTGTATAGTTTTTATAGAATTCCACCCCCATCAAAAAATATGTCACCTACTAACACAAACAAACATAAATCCCCATCGCCACGAGATTTATCACAAGATACAGCGGCGTAGAAAAGGGAAATTCACTTTATATTAATTGAGGTTATGTAACTTTTAAAATTAACCGATTCGTTGTCAGCACATCGTTGAAACATCGGGATTTCACTGATGTTCAAGACAACCAAAAGCTCATAGAAACCTGAGGAGTGGTATGCACTCCAGAGAAAAGATTGGGGTACATATGCACCAACATATGCACCAACAATTAATTGGGACCACAAAATGGCGCTTCTTAGAGAATGGGATAGTATCTAATAAGTTTAATCCGTGAAAAAGCGATTGGATTAGCGCCATAGACTAATTTCTTCTCTACGATGTAGTTGAATAAAGTAAAACGATTCGATGGATAGCAGTCTAAAATCGAAACTTAATTGGGGTCGTTGTATTGGGAACAGACGCTTTCAGTTTGGCAAATACGGTTTGTTTGAATTGCGTTCCCTAGTTTGAATTAAAGTAAATTCTTTGTACGGCTGATTTTGCATTATTTTTTCGAATTTAACTATCAAATAATAATTAGCTTCAGATCTTGTTCAATATGTTTGTTTAGGAATCATTTTATTCCAACCAAACGCAGTGGAAATATTGAATAAATTCGGTGAAGAGGAATATTTCAATCGATATAATTTTGTACGAATGATAAGGGAGAAGAGAAAATTTTTATAGTCCGGGAAAATTGGAAATATCACGCATAGCTTAGACTTTTAAGCTGATATCTTATTTATTTTCCCTCGTATAAAGAAATTGTTGATGTCAAAGTTATGGAAAATTTCATGTGCGTCAACGTGATGAAACTAGATTTCGGAAAAAAACTAATTCAACCCTTATTTTTTTAAAGAACACTTCAAGAAATTCGAAATTCAAGTTAAAATCTGATATCTTATTTATTTTCGCTCGTATAAAGAAATTGTTCATGTCAAAATTATAGAATATTTTATTTGCGTCAATCTGATTTAACTAGATTTTTCAAAAAAATTACTTCAAACCTTATTTTTTTAAAGTACAGCCTAAAAAATTTGAAATTGAATACTTTTAAGCTGATATCTTATTTATTTTCCATCGTATAAAGAAATTTCATATGCGTCAACGTGATGAAACTAGATTTCGGAAAAAAACTAATTCAACCCTTATTTTTTTAAAGAACAGTTTAAGAAATTTGAAATTCAAGATTTAAAATCTGATATCATATTTATTTTCGCTCGTATAAAGAAATTGTTCATGTCAAAATTATAGAAAATTTTATGTGCGTCAATGTGATTTAACTAGATTTTTCAAAAAAATTACTTCAACCCTTATTTTTTTGAAGAACAGTTCAAGAAATTCGAAACTGAAGACTTTTAAGCTGATATCTTATTTATTTTCCCTTGTATAAAGAAATTTTAATTATAAAAATTATAGAAAATTTCATGTGTGTCAATGTGATTCAACTAAATTTGAAACAAAATTTTTTTCACCCCTTATTTTTTTAAGAACAGTTTAAAAATTAGAATTGAATACTTTTAAGCTGATATCTTATTTATTTTCCCTCGTATAAAGAAATTTGTCATGACAAAAATTATAAAAAATTTCAAGTGCGTCAACGTGATGTAACTAGATTTTCAAAAAAAATCTTTTCCACCTTCAATCTCAAATCTTTTGTTTTTGTTCTTTCAAAAAATTTTCAATCTCGTTAAACTATTAAAATTTCCAAAGTTAATTTTCACAACTTTCTCTCAGTAGTATATTGACATTTTCAATTAAAGGTAAATACAGGTTAACTCTATATATATCTTGTACCTCCAAATAGGCTTCGATTTCATCAATGGGACCTAGTTCACCAACTGCAGTCCACTTAGATGATGATTGTTTTTATTTCGAAGTGAAGTGAAATTTGTCTTTTGAAAGTTGGCACGTCATTTGAGAATGTCAGCGCCATCTGTGTGTCAAATCACACGATTTATTGAGTGATGTATTAAATTTCATTTCTCTATAATTTCTTTCACGTTATTGTATAGAGATACCCAGCAGACATTTGTCATTTCCAGATAATCCGAAACGAAATTGAGATATAAATATATATTTCGTCCTGATCCTTCAGTTTCGAAATCGTTAACGACATTTTCATTAGACTCGCAATCAATCGTTTTTTTTTTCGCGAAACACCCTGCAGCTAAAACATGTTTTTATACAGCGTGTTTATTTAATTTTTGTCACTAATAAATATTAAACTGTTTACAAGGAAAACTAATAGAGATTTTGAATTAAAAATCTCAAATTTCGAATGCCATAATACTAATAATATTAATTCATAACCAAAAAATATCTAGCATTAATTTATTGGATCATAAACAGGCAAAAACTAGTACTATCCAGTATCAATATCCCAAAAGAATGAAGTCTGGAATCTGAAATAACTACAAAAAAAATGTTATTAAGGATCCCACACATTCAGGGAGTCATCATCATCCATAAGAAAGTGATCAAAAAGTTCTGTCTTCTTAATTATAAACCGTATTAAGATTACCAACTGCAGAATGTTCTCGAAAATGACAATTTTAGACTTTACTACGAAAGGTCTTTTTATCAGTGATAGTCAGGTGATGAATCGTATCGTGGTGCTTGCTATGAGAGTCAACACAACTTCTTTTTGTCCTTTTTTCAAAACTAAAAACGTTTTAATTAATTTAAACAATCGATTCTGTTAGAAATGACCCCGCCGCTGCTTATCATCAAATGATTTAGAGGAACAGATAAAAAAAATCGATGTTCCGTCGTCTGTTTTCAAGATTTAATGAGGTGTTGACAATTTAAAGTGGTCGACCAAGAAGGAGAATAATAAAATAATTAACGCCGTCGTTAATGTCGTTGAGGTTTAAGGTTTCCAAGACGTTGAAAGATTTGGGTAAAATATCTGATAGTTCACGAAATTTCCGTTCCAGTGATTCGATGAAAAGTTTTAAAAATAATTTATAGAACTAACAGTTTATATAAATAAAAAAGTTCATTATTCGCCATCGCGGGAATTTGTGATTTTGCAAGAATCGAACTGGAACCGAACTTGAACTGGAGCCTAACTGAAATTCAAAATATACAGCCACCAAAAGCAAAATCGAACTAGTTCGGGATTGGTTACGAAATGAAATTATAATTCAACTGAACTGGAATTAAAACTCCAGAACTAACAAAACTATAATCTAACTGGAACCAAACTTGAACTGGAGCTTAACTGAAATTAGAACTAGTTCGGGACTGGTTCCGAAATGTAATGATATTCAACTGAACTAGAATCAAAACTCCAGAGTTAACAAAACTAGAATCGAACTGGAACCGAACTTGAACTGGAACTTAACTGAAATTAGAATTATACAGCCACCAAAACCCGAATCGAACTAGTTCGGGACTGGTTCCGAAATGTAATTATATTCAACTGAACTAGAATCAAAACTCCAGAGTTAACAAAACTAGAATCGAACTGGAACCGAACTTGAACTGGAACTTAACTGAAATTAGAATTATACAGCCACCAAAACCCGAATCGAACTAGTTTGGGACTGGTTCCGAAATGGATTTATACTCAACTGAACTGGAATTAAAACTCTAGAGCTAACAAAACTAGAATCGAACTGGAACCTAACTTGAACTGGAACTTAACTGAAATTAGAATTATACAGCCACCAAAACCCGAATCGAACTAGTTCGGGACTGGTTCCGAAATGAAATTATATTCAACTGAACTAGAATCAAAACTTCAGAGTTAACAAACTAGAATCGAACTGGAACCGAATTTGAACTGGAACTTAACTGAAATTAGAATTATACAGCCACCAAAACCCGAATCGAACTAGTTTGGGACTGGTTCCGAAATGGATTTATACTCAACTGAACTGGAATTAAAACTCTAGAGCTAACAAAACTAGAATCGAACTGGAACCTAACTTGAACTGGAACTTAACTGAAATTAGAATTATACAGCCACCAAAACCCTAATCGAACTAGTTCGTGATTGGTTCCGAAATGGAATTATATTCAACTGAACCGAAATTAAAACTCCAGAGCAAACAAAACTAGAATCGAACTTGAATTGAAAAGGATTTGAAAGCTTGTTGCTTGGAAACAGACCAAGGCCGTAGGTGGAGGTTGTTTTCTATAAACAACAAGCTTGAGAAGGTTGTCTAAGGGATCTGATTTGTTGTTATCAATCAGATGACTTCAAATTAATTGATTCTATACTAGAATACTAACAGCCGTTGGATCCACAAAACTTTACCTTCTATTAGCATCTTAGAACAGGACTTGCTTCACGGTTTATATCAGTGGACGAATTTATAAGAAGCTTTTTCATTCGAATTATTATATTAGATTTATAATAATAATGAACTGTTTTTATTAATTTCAAGTTTCATTTTACGTGCTATGAATAATGAGGAATCGTTAGATAAATTACCCTCCCCTAATAATTGACATTTTTCTCGAATTTATCACATATTAGACTCTCCGAGTCTAAAACCGATTTTTCTTAATGATGAGTAGAGAGTTGATCTCGAGAATTAGTTAGAGAGAAGTCTGAGATTGCCGGCGTCGGAGATATTGCAAATCCGACGATAAAGGTCGCGAAGGGGATGTTTTTTAAAACTACCCCAGTAAAACTGAGACGTAAATTGAACTACCAATTAGGGATATTGACACTTGTTATAAGATCAAGTTACGTTTAACACTTTTTGAAAAAACTTTCTGGAACTGAACTGGAATTAGAAATCTACCAAAACTAGAACCCAACTGGAACGGAACTTGAACTAGTTCTGATCCGATTCCGAATTAGAATTATACTCTACAACACTTATATAAGAATTGAACTGGAATCGAACTAGAACGAAATAAATAGTGAACTGGAACCGAACAGGAACCGGAAACAAATATGAACCCAAAACATGAATCGATCAGGAACTAGAACTGAACGGAATTGGAACTAAGTTAGAAAGTATACCGGTCACCAAAACTAAAACTAAACTGGAACGGAACTTGAACTAGTTCTGATCCGATTCCGAACTAGAATTATACTCTACAACCACTAAAATAAGAATTGAACTGGAACCGAACTAGAACGAAATAAATACTGAACTATTTTCTTTACACTAGTCGTTAACAAGATGGAGGGACGAATTGTACATTCATCAGTGGTTTTTACTCGAAAATTTTCAGTGTAGCAAAGTCAGTGACTGAATCGTCTGTCTAACGAACGAAGTATAAATTCATTAAAACAAGGAGCCGACGACGACTACGTTAATTCGGAGATAATTGAATTTCGTGCTTATGTCGGTGATATTCTTCAGAAAACACCGACAATTTACCCGCTCCTTTCCGCCACTCATTTCCTTCTTAAAATTATTTACACCACAGCAGTTCATATCATAAAATGGTTCTAAAAACAATCATCGGTTTATTGAACGTGTTTTTTGAGATTGAAATATTAAGAACGTCGTCTTATCTTCAATTATTTGACACCTCACCAAAGTGTATTAACTCAATATATTTCCAAACTGTCTTTGTTGCTAAATTTTGCCACAATCCCACAACGTAAACGCTCAGAAGCTAGCTAGCGTATATATGAATCGGAACGAAGTTTTTGACAGCTAGTTTATGAGCGTTTTTGTAATGAAATTGTGGTAAACTTAAACACCAAACTGTAGTACTAACTCTAATATATTTACTAGCTGTCTTTGGTGATTAATTTAGCCACAATCCCACAACGAAAACGTTATTAAACTAGCTAGTGTATATATGAATTGGAACAAAGTTTTTTCCAGCTAGTTTATGAGTGTTTTCGTAATGAAATTGTGGTAAAATTTAACACCAAAGTATACTAACTCTAATATATTTCCGAGCTGTTTTTGGTGTTTAATTTTGCCACAATCCCACAACAAAAACGCTCATAAACTAGCTAGCGTTTATATGAATTGGAACGAAGTCTTTGCCTGCTAGTTTTTGAACGTTCTCGCAGTGAGATTGTGGTAAAATTAAACAATTAAACACCAAAGTGTACTGATTCTAATATATTTCCTGTCTGTCTTTGTTGTTAAATTTTGCCACAATCCCACAACGAAAACGGCCAAAAACTAGCTGAAAAATTGTTCCAATTCCTAATATATATATATATATATATATATATATATATATATATATATATATATATATATATATATATATATATATATTATATATCCATTGTTAATATGTCATTAAATAGCTATTATTCAAATACAATGTCAACTCCTACATCCCCTCGTAATCCTCTCGAAGCATAACTAAATATATAATCCCCCCCGTTATTTTTGGAAACTCTTTTATCAACATAAATGCTCATTGAGTAGCTGTGCTAAACAAAGGGACTCGGTATATTATCATTAGGACGGTCATTGTCAGAAAGAAGAACATCTGGGGACAACGGTTTCACCCCTACGAATTTTATTACAGAACCGTATTTAGTTTAAAATATAACAAAAACAAGTTTTAAAAAACTTTTCAAAGAAAACGAACTAATGATAATTGTACGTGAAAACTAAAAAACAAGATAAACAGGAAAAATTTGAAGGAGAAAACAAATTTTCAAAACCAAACAATTTAGGTATCCCGCATGTTGATTAGAGGGCTGTTTCCACCCTGTGTGAACGCCTCATTCTCTATGTAGAACTAATTCAATTATTTATTAATGTAATACGGCAAAATCATTTCCTCGAGCGCTAATCTTCTAAATTTTCTTTATTTCGAATTTATAAGGCTTAAGAACGATTCACAGAACATTAAATTCGACAGATATGACGTATGAGAGGGGTAAATACTGAAAATTAATTCTTACCGAATTGGTCATTTAATTTTGATAATACAGGGGTTCTAACAAATAAAAATTAGACAATTGATGATGTACACCAACTGTCTCAATATCACTAGATGGCAACATCGCTTGCGTCCTCAACAGTTTGGACTGTACCTGTTTTGAAGTGAGACAAAGGATTCGTCAAGTTTAATTTAGATTCCTCTCCAGAGCAGTGGTTGTGGTAAATGATTGAAAACATTTAGTTAACTGGTTCACAACAACACCACACAAACTATAACCAGGATTTGTAAATGGTTTCACCTAAAGTTTTCGCTAGCATCCCAAAAGGGTTTTCGTAATGATATTGTGGTAAAATTGAACATCAAACTGTAGAACTAACTCTAATATATTTACTAGCTGTTTTTAGTGTTTAATTTCGATACAATCCCACAACGAAAACGTTCATAAACTAGCTAGTGTATATATGAATTGGAACGAAGTTTTTGCCAGCTAGTTTGTGAGCGTTTTCGTTGTGGAATTGTGGTAAAATTGAACGCCAAAGTGTACTAACTCTAATATATTTCCGAGATGTTTTTGATGTTTAATTTTGCCACAATCCCACAACGAAAACGCTCATAAACTAGCTTTCGTTTCACCTGAAGTTTTCGCTAGCATCCCAAGGGGACCCAAGAACCCAAGGAAGAGTAAAAGATCTGAAGCTTTTTGATCAACATATAAAGTAAAGTAAGAGGATTCCCCAGCTAGTATCTTGAAGAGACTAATTCGATTTTGTACTCTGTCGAAAGCTTGTTCAGGAGGTACTCCAGTTGAGATTGGATGTGTATGCCATTTCCAAAGAAATGAATCCCGTTGAGTTATCATAAAATTGGGAATCATGACTGGGGCGGTAGCGTTCCTATATAATTGTACCTTTTCTACGAAGTGGTGACTTTGTCTAAAATCGAATACAAAGATGATTTGTTTTGGTTTAGTATGAATAAAAACGAATTTCGTTAAATTCTTCGATTGTTTTGTGATCGAGTACTGTTTGAAAACTACCAGATTTTGAATTATCACTTTCTTATTTCTATTTTCAAACATCCGGATCCGTTTTCTATGATCATCATTATTTGGTGATACAAACGTAGTTATCAAAGATCGACTTTCCACTAAATTACCATTAAAACTTCGCAAAATAGAAGACTTTCTTTTCCATGTCCTTACATCATTTTGAATTAACTGAACACCTGATACTTTTTTTGGACTAAACTATGTTAGACACTCGTCCAAACCATCGATATTATCGCCCTCTTCTTCGTAGCTTATTTTTCTTTCTATTTTCGAAAGTTTTGTAAACGGAGTTTTGTTTTTGGATTCCCAGGATCTACGCTCCTGTCAAGATAAAAAGTGAGCTTCAGATACGTACGTTGTGAGCGCAGCTGTGGCCGGGGCTGGTGCATATTGGTGGGCGGTTCAGAAGAGAAACGACTTTTTATTAGTTTGAAAGTAATGACACTAATGCTCGGGGGGTAGTTTCTAAGAAGATTTATAACCGTGGCGGAGAGTGCGAGGAGTTGTTGGTTGCCACTTTCGCTAAGTGTTGTACCCTACATGGAATTTTAAGTCTTGTTGAAGTCGAGTTGGAAGTTTTTTCATTGTGAATCGTGTGCGAGCCAAATTACAATAAAACACGAACGTATGTCCGATCTGGATGAGTATTCAATTCAATTCATCGTTATTGAGTTCGATTTTGATGGAATTTTATCAATCAAATCAAGAATTAAAACTATTTGAGTTTCGTAAATTACAAATACCTGTCGTCGTATAAAAATTTTTCCATAATCCCACAACGAAAATGTTCATAAACTAGCTAGTGTATATATGAATTGGAACGAAGTTTTCGCCAACTAGTTTATGAGAGTTTTCGTAATGAAATTGTACTAAAATTAAACGCCAAAGTGTACTAACTCTAATATATTTACGAGCTGTTTTTGGTGTTTAATTTGTCCAAAATCCCACAACGAAAACGCTCATAAACTTGCGCCTTCTTTTGTTCGAATGGACTATAATATTATTAATCGATTTTTTTTAAATTAAAACGTTCTCAAATGAACGAATGTCAGATCTAGATAAATATAAATGCAATTCATTGTTGTGAATTTGATTTTATTGGAATTTCATCATGATATCGAGATGCGATTTTTCTAAACATAGGATTAATTAAAACTGGGTGAGTTTCGTAATTATATAGATGCTTCCATGGGGTCGATTATTAATTAAAAATTTCAAATACCTGTCGTCATATACTCCCTTATAAATTAACCCCTTTTACAGCTTATTAAATTCTGGTTAAATGAATTTTTGAGAGAAAATTCTCATTGTATAGATCAAATTTTCAAAAATTACGTCCTAAATTTCTAAATTATATACTATTTTCATTTATATTAAATATTACACTTGGCAACATGACAAACTTGATATATTTCGTTAATTTTGATGCAAATGGCAGCATAGCAAATTCGATATAATTTCTTTGTATCAAATTTCAAGCTATCTAAGGAAAAAAAAGGTCGGCAACCTTGAAAATCTAATAAGTTTGTCTATACGTTGTATAAATCATCACCCTTTCGTATTTAACCTCAATTTTTATCAACATAACCTAACAAATTAATAACAACAACCACCCGCATTTATAAATATGTTAAAACTTTTACATACGTTTCTAATATATTTTGAAAAGTACCCACCGATCAATAAATAACCTTAGAGTGTGATTTACTACAGTGTAGGGTATAAAACAAGCTGGAGAAGAACCTAATAAAGGGGTGAATAAACCCTTCTAATTCATAAAATAAAATCTTCAACGATGAGATATTTAAAACGTTTCAACCCTTAATAGAAATAAACGTAGTAGTATAAATGACGAAAATCGTGTGTCGTATGAGACCCTTACGATATTACCGAAAGTCCCGACGGATTTATATCAACAGCCGCGGGTTTATCATCTAAAATTCAAAGGACACTTGTCAGCAATAACGTATCATGAAAAAAACATTAATTTAATATAATTTTACGTACAATAATTAAAAATTGGTACAACTACCAGTTGAGAATGCATCCACCAAGAGATAGAAAACGTTCGGTGAGGTTTCGAAAATCATAAAGGCAGAGATTAGCAGTATAAATCGAAAAATATCGATTGGTTGTTTTAGAAAATTTCTACATTGGAAAAAAGATTCAGGAGAAGCTGGTATTTTTGAAAAAATGACAATGAAGAATAGTAAAATTTATACAAAAACATTCGGTGATAGTTCGGCGATGTTTCGAAGGAATTACGATTATATTTAGAAAGAATACCAAAATTTTGTACTGGTATCCAAAAATCATCTATTCCAGAGTGATTTGATACGTCAAAATAACAAAATGTCAAATAGTTCAAACATAAATTGCACTGATTGTTCTAGATCGTTGTTAATCTTATTAGGATTGAGAAAACTTATTGCTACACCCTGTATATATTGTAACGAATAATTCATAACCTCAATAAACATTATATGAAGTTGTCATTTATCGTTACTACCCTTCAAATGCCAATCAAACGTTGACAAACATGGTTGTATGTTTTACAAAATTGGACTTTTTCCTAGGGTCCAATGGACGTTCCGTTTGTACCTTTTAGGAGAAAATGGAAAAGGGACGATACACTATTCGAAGGGACGGTTGATATTTATCACTTTCAGAACGTTAAATGACACGTAACGAACGAGATATACAAGTTGGAATATTTTTTTCGTTATAAAATGGATTTTCGGAAATTACTTATCATCTATTAATTGATTGTTGATCGAAATCTGATATTATAACTTTCTAAAACTAAATTGTCCTGCTAAAGCCCCGTTCCATTAGAGTGACATAGAACTGTCAATTCTAATTTGAACACAAGAAGAATCAGATAAACCAATCACGGGTCATCCACATGAAGAAACAGTTGATGAATTCAGATCACGTGTTTTGGAGGTACCTCAATTGGAATGGATTGCTTCGACTATTTGTTCAAACGTCATTAATTTACAATGTTTTGAAAAGCAAAAGTGTCTATCTCAAATTGTCTGTTGAAATTTGTTGTTATCTATTGCGGTATCGATTTTTCCTGTTATAAAAACTAAATGTTTTCGTCTGTATCTTTTAAAATGAGTTTTCGAAAAGACTTTTACCGATAAATTTGTTTATATGGAAACTTCTAGACATATTAATGGGTTTTTTCGAATCGTTAGAAACTATGAAATCTGACAACATAAATACCTTTCAATATTACAACGTATACTTATCAATTTGAAAAGAAATATTAATAACACGGTTCGAGAGGTTTAATCGCGAAAACAAAAATTAGAATAAGATTTCTACCTCCTGATAACAATTCTGGAAAAAATTGCAGCGAGTACAAATAGGAAAAACATCATAATAATAAAGATTTTTCTAGTCCAATGGGTTTTTCATCAGTTTTAATATTGTACGGTCAAAAATATTTGCCACGTTGTTAAACTCTGAAAATATTGAAGGAAATAAACTCAGTTTGAACACGAATATTATTACAGAAAAGTTCTACGAGATACCTAATGTCTGGGTAGGCGATAGCTACGCCATCTATTAAAGTCCCGTGGAAATTTGTTACGAAATTAGCTACATACGAATACATTATCCTGGGGGTTTTAGGAGATGCTGGACACGAACTGCGATGTACCGATATCGTTTTAAAAAGCTCGAATAAAGTTTATTTACATGTGAAAATATGGAATAAATAAGAACTGAAAGTACAGCGTTTTTCTTATCTTCTTTTGTCTCTTTTATCTTTTTGTTTCATTTCGTCTTATTTCATCCTCCTTTATCTTTTTTTATATTCCAACTTTTATTGTCTTATTTATTTTCTCGTTACATCTTTATTTTCAACTTTTCCCCCCATGGATGAAGTTATCGGTTATTTTTAAATCGAAAACTTCCACTATCAAAAAGGGAGTTACATCGAAATTTAAAAGGGATGGACCGTAGATATTTACCCGAAATCAAGTTATTTTATTCCTTAAACCCTTTGAATGAATCCTTGATTTCTGGATTTACATTTCAATTCGTTTTGGCCTCAATTACGAGCTCGCTCGATTGCATAAGTATAAATTAAATCTCTCGAACATAGTTTAATTTTGTTTGTTCGAAAAGGGCCGAGGGAAATCGTATTTGGATGCCTTTATTGCCTGTATTTGTTTATTTTCTAAATCGGAGAAAATTCTTTGAATATATTTATTGTTATTTTGATGCTTTGGACACGCAAGTTTTTTAAATAGTTTTCACATCGTACAACGAAAATTCTTTATTCAAAAAATCAATTTTACGTTAAACCGTTTAAGTTGTGCAAGAGTTTGTGCTCCACCCTGTATTATACAAAAAAAATTTATACTGTGACGTTTAAATAAATGACAAATGTTGACCGATTCCGAACGACTTTGCATGAATTTAGAATAAATCTCAACACGTATTCGAGAAGTTCGGTATCGATATGAATATTGGAAAAGTTTTTTGAAAACCTATTAAAAATTCATTGGAAAACTTCTACTGTAAATATAGGCTCGAGTTTTTCGGGCAATGATAAAGAGGAAAAGTAACTAATGGATATACAGTGTGTACAAAATAAAATAGATCGCTTTCGTTAAAGTATTTGATAACTATCAATATTAAACGTTTTCATCGTTATTTGTTACAATATTTCTATTTGAAAGGTATTAGTTTAAACAATATGAAACCTGGACTATATTCTACTTTAAGTGAGACCGATTCTTCATTTTGAACAGTAAAATATTCGGTAGAAGAGGCTTTACAACAAGCATCTTAGTGGTCGACCGAACAACTTCAGAAATCTTGAAGAAAATCCATAAATCGGTACTGGATGATCGTGGGCTAAGAGTTAACAAGCTAGCAGATATAGAAGGCATTCCAAAAAGTGATATTTCTCTTTTATATCTAAGGGTAGAAAATGCAAGCTACAGCTCCTCGATATTTTTCAATTTGAAGTTTTTATGTACGCAAAATTAAATCTCATCGATATCCAGTAATCAGCTTTGGAAAACACCCCTGCGATCACGTATAAAACAAAATTTAATAATTATAAATAAAGGGAAGTTAGAAGAAAATGACAATAAACTAGAACATCAGTTGATAAAACATTTTGCAGGACTCAAAAACCGTTCATCTTTGAAGGAATTGCAGGAAATTCTTTGATGATCCTTAAAATCATTTTCACTGCTAAATTTTAGATCTTGGGGGCCAATAAACGTTTCTGTTGGAACCAAACATGTTTCGGTATGTTTTTAGATCTGCAATTGAATGTTTTGTAAGCAAATTTTTCATGTATAGCAAAAATAGTTGTTAGACCATAGACCCTTAGGATGTATTCATAATTGATTAGTCCTGAGCTTCTGTTTATTTAAAGTCTTACATGTCGATTTATATTAAACCGATTCTTAGTTGTAATCTAGTGAAATGACTTTTGGTGTTAATTTCATCAAGATCATCTTCAACAACTGCATCGTAAATAAAATAGAATTCAGTTTTTCATGTGTCACCTTGTATAATTAATATTAAGGATTTTGATGTTTCGAGGTATTAAATAATTTATCAGATCCTGTTTTCAGGTTATAAACTTAATAAAGGGAGTTTCATCTCTAGGGATTGTCGAATTCCAAGCAGATTTTTAGTTTATAATTTGACTTTTAGGTTATGAAAAAATAGATATAAAATGTTGGAAAATAACAAAATGGAGTTAAAAGTGAAAGGGTTTACTGAATAGATACTAAGATAGGGGTGTATAGCAACAGGCCAACCCTTCACAAAAAGAGAAAACCTCCGGAATGTCCCCTAGAACTTAGAGAAGAATAAAAAGTCTACGCGCGAAACTGCAACGCAAACGAAGATGTCAGAATCACGAGGGTGGTGAAATATCTCCCTTAGAAACGGGTTTTCTAATACAAATAACGAAAAAATACAGTGCTAATTAGATGAAACATAATTTATTTATTTCAGTAAATTATATTATTGAAAAATCTTTACAAAAATACCTGTATAAAATAAAGAAAAGACACCCTTCGATGATCCCATTACTGTCGATATCCCTGAAGAAGCAGACGTAGTTGTATCGGTATTTCCATCCCCCTTTTTCGGAATTTCCAGAGAAAGTTGTTCGTTCGCATCCCTTTCATTTATTATTTACTCCCCTTCGACCCTTCTAACCGATCCCTAAGAAACTTGGAAGACGGAGCGTTTTTCATGGTCACACCGCCGTGATATAAATTGTATCGTGTAAACATCGATTGGGGTAAATAACAGAAAATTCTAGAAATTTTTTGATGAAATCATCACATTCTGAAAGCGTCAATAGTAGTTTTTAAATGCCTCGAAACGACCTTGATGATTTTATTTACCTTGGGGTAGAAGACTTTTACGCTGATTGTTATTTTCGTACTGAGAATCCACTCAGAGATGAAAATTCGAAGGATACGACTTTTCCTAACCTATAATCCAATACCACATACAGAAGAGAATCCGGTACTGACTGCGCCATTATTGGAAAAGCAGCTACTTTCTAAAGGCAGCACGAAATCACGAAGTTCATCTGTATTTCTAAATTTTGGATTCCTTTTTGGATTTGAACCAAAAATACTACACCTCATCAAATCTCAAGATCTCAATGACTCACTAAGAGACTCGAAGAAAAGATCGTGAAGAATTTTCTTGTTTTTTCAATAAGGATCACAAACTTTGTAGAAGATTTTCTGCCACTGCTTTTCGCAGACTGTTTAACAGGAATATTTCGAAGAAATCGTGTACATACGCTTTCCGACAGCTACCGCCAATGGAGATGATGAGTCCACGTGGACTGACGTTATTTTTTATTTTATTATTGATTGTTCCTGGCATAAACGTCTTCTGCAATTGTTATTGAACTCGAAGTAGAGACCGTAGAGTTGAAAAGGTCTCTAAACATTCTCATCTAGATAAATTTGAAGATTATGTGTGAGCTCAATCCGAAGATCCAAGTAAACGCTTCCAACAAGACATAGAGGAACTTGAAAGACATTACCGATCCCAGTACACTGAAAGTTCAATGGGAGATTAAATTTGGAGGTTAATGAGATGAAACCTCTACCGAATGTGACAATTCGAAGGTGTTAACCCCAAATATCGTCTAATACAATATTTTTGCCTAGTTCAGAAAGTTTTCACCTTGAAAATTACATTATTTAATTTTTTTCAAATGAATTCGAAGGGGAAGGAAACATTTCGTCGTTGATAACCTCTTTAATTCAAATGAAATAGATAATTGAATTGGTATCGGGACAGTAAAATGATTTGAAGGGTGAAAAATTGTTGTTGGAAAACATGTGTACCGCCCTAGGCGGAATGTACTTCAAATTTCCCGCTAGAATTATATAGTAAGACACTTTCTGGTGCACGTTTCGATAACTAGATTATCTTCTTCAGAACAGTTTACAAATCAACAATTACATCAATTATTTTTGTTGATTATACGTATCCTTTTAGATGACGTCCATGTTTTCGGTCTTTTCCAGCTTTTTTTCTCTGGAAACAACAAAAGTTCCGGTAGAAAGCGTCTCGCCAGGAGTGCCCCACACAAATAGAAAGACAATGGACGCCGACTACAGAAATTGTGATGATTTCTCGTGAACCATTAAATTTATTAGTTTCAATAACCAAAGAAATAAATAATCTTCCGGTTTCGGATTGTTATACGGGGGTGACGCCATATATTTCGAGAAACAGAATCCATTTTGTTCATTTTAATATTAATTAGTTCAATGGTGATATTTCTAAATTACCAATTCTAGTTCCTTTAGTTTCGTGGCATCTACATAGATATCGAGCAGCTCTCGTATTTTTCTTTAAAGCCTCACACCAAGGCAACAACACTAATACACCACAATTAGAAGAAGAGACAAAATCATCGACAACTGACTTTGGTTTATGGTGAAAACTCGTCTAATAGGTGCAGGGTTTTTGTTCAGATCGCATGGAAATTCACGATGAAGAACGGATGCGATTGCCAGGAAATCATCAACGGGATCCCATGGAAGTTTACGATGAAAAACGGATGCGATTTTCCAGGAAATCAACGGGATTCTATGAAAGTTTACGATGAAAAACGGATGCGATTATCCAGGAAATCATCCACAGGATCCCATGAAAAATCACGATGAAGAACGGATGCAATTGTCCAGGAAATCATCCACAGGATCCTATGGAAATTAATGATGAAGAACGGATGCGATTGCCAGGAAATCATCCACAGGATCCCATAGAAAATCACGATGAAGAACGGATGCGGTTGTCCAGGAAATCATCCACAGGATCCTATGGAAATTCATGATGAAGAACGGATGCGATTGTCCAGGAAATCATCCATAGGATGCCATGGAAAATTACGAGAAGAACGGATGCGATTGTCCAGGAAATCAACGGGATCTGATTGTCTAGGAAATGAACAGATTTCCCATGGAAGCTTACGATGCAGAAGCTTCAAGAGCGATGTTGAAGTTCGAGCATAGGTTAATTCCAATAAAATTCCAGAGACACTTATATCACCCAGTATTAGATAAATAAGTTCCCTTAAATCTAATCCTATAAAAAAATAATCGATTACTGTACAAATTTCTACTTAATTTAACTCCCAGTTCGGCTCTGTTCGATAATAAGTAGCGCAGTCGAGTAGAACCTGCTAAAAAATTATAATATCCAGATAAAACGAAAGCAGCAGCCACATAATGTGTGGCGGCTGAGCAAATATTGTCGCTGAAATATTTGAAATTTTAATCCATTTTTTTGGGGGCGGACGTGTCTTCAAGATGCTCTTGTTGCGTTTTATGTTAGGAGACGTTCGTACGGCGACGACGGGGTGGTATCGGGAGGTGGATTAACTTCACCCTCTTCTGTGTGTCGTTTTTCTTGCAATGCTCATCGTTTTCGGGCAAATTTCACTGGATTGTTTGGCAGATGGCTTTGATGTTTTCCTTTTTAGGATACAATAGGTTAATGGATTACTACGGAGATGTTTTCGTTGCGCGTATCGATATTTTTTAATATATAGCTCAGTAAATTATTAAAAATCATTATAAAACATTTGAGGTTTCAAAAATAGTTGACCTAACCACGAGAGTAGCGTTTTAGCGTAACTATCCAAAGCTATATGACGATGAAGATGTAAAACCTTCGTAATTTAGTAAAATTGAAGAAGAAAATTCGGTTACGAGTGATTTAAGAATGAATACTTCATAAAATTCGTCACATAGTATGCGAGACCATACAACATGACGTCCAAGTTGTTTGATCGATCTTTGTAGCATCTTCAGAGACCTCGTCTATCAATCTTAGTTTTGGTTTCCCTCTAGTTTTACTACCCGTTGTTTTGGTCTTAAAATTCTTGTTTGTGGGCATGGACAGGACATGTAGCACGTACTTCGTCCATGCGTGTTATGTCTCTGTTTCCTGATCTTCTGTATAAGTCTCCAGAAGTTATTTTTTTGGTCAGCCCGGTATTTTTAAAGTAAAATTTCGTCCGTTTGTTTGTTAAGGTGCATAAATTAAAACTGATATTAATGAAGCTTCTTCCATTTTGTATTTTCTCAATTCCATTGAAGTTGATATATACAAAAATCAACAAACTCGTTGACGTACATACTGAATTTCAAAGATCTCTAAACTAAAAGCGCAGACTAGGAGTTTATGCATAAAAAAAACATATGAAACACGTAGACATTAAAGTAAATTTCATTTTATCACAAATAGAAAGGCAGAGCTTGTTCGCTACCTGTTTGCAGGCACGAAAAAAGTATATTTATAAACTCGACGTATTTTCATTTCTATTACTATCAGTAGCAGTTCTGGAATCACAGTTACGAGCTTAAGCGACAATTAGAGTCAAGAAGAAGAAAGATACGTCAAATTGATGATGTCAGTTTTAATTAAAAATAGAAAAATAGATTAAAAAAATCTCGATTATTTCAGCCCTTGAGTCTTATTACCATGGTTTGATCAATTTTAGGGCAAACCAAAATTTTTCAGGAATAAACTCACGTAAAACACCCTGAATATATGTCTGAATTGTTCTTATTTGAATTGGTCATTTTTAAAAACGGTATGAAGGAAAATAATTCAATTTTCCCATTACAACTCAATCCGACAGTTGGATTAAAATTTGATGTACTCGTAGGACATCCTATATAAAACCTTGTACATGTATTTTTCGAAAGTTTTCTTGTTTTCAAAAGTTAAGTTCGTCGAAGATTATGTAAAAACTGTTAACGATCAACCAGCAAAAAAAATCGACGTCAGGTTGCGAAGCAAAAACGTCGGGGATTTCAAAGTTCGGCAGTTTCGTTTTACACGGAACTTTCCGATATTGTATTGTATTAATTCCTAATATAAGAAATATTGAAATTGGAAAATGGATTTGGTAACTTTTCAACGTTCAAACCCGATCGAAATTGATTTATATCGACAGTACAAAATTCAAAATCAAAAATAAAACGACGAATCTTTTTTTTTTATTTATTCGGGTAGTACATTTTAATAATACATATTGAGTGTTGCCTAATAGAAGATTCTTCATATGGATAACGAAGTTGTCTGGTCGTTAACCCCAAAAATTATTAATTCGTTATAATTATATCAATAAATAACGTTCACGGTTGTATTTTTGTTTTTTTTTGGACTATAATAGGACATTTATTTCCGGAAATTTGTAAAAAAATTGTCATTACATACAAATGAATTAAATCAAAATTTAATAATATCTAATTTTTGAGTATATAGCTCTATTAATACTAAAAAAAGTACTTGAAAACATACTATAGCTAATCAATTTCAATCTTGTACATATAAAACACATTCCAGATGTTTTTTATTAGTTTTACAAGAAAATTTCCCTTTAAACTTTTAGAAGACATCCTGTATACTATAAGATGCGAATTTAGAGATCATTTTATGATATACGTATAGTATTTGTTATTTTTGAATGCAAAAGAAACAATATTGAATTACGTCTCTAAAATTTATACGAACTATGACTTTTTATGTATACAACAACCAATTGTTGTTGATAAAAACTTAGATACGATATAATGGACAATTTGTTATCATATGTTTAACATGTGGTACCAAAATTAACTATGTGTGAGAACAATGTGTAAATTTATAGATATAAATTTTGTTTTAAAAAAATCAGAGTCTAAACCGTATAAAAATTTGTCTTCTATGAGATATTAACGTTAGACTGTGAAATTATATTTAACATTCACTAAAGTCCTGGTATTTTTATATTTATGTGTATTTTATTAACCGTTCCGTTTTTTGTTGCGGTTACTAATAACTGAGGAACTTCAAAGAAGCGCCATCTGTAGTCATATTTTAACACGGACATAAAAAATCCATTATAATACACACGAGGTATTTATGACGTTGACTAATGTTCAGTTTTGAATTTTGAACTATAGATGTCGTTTTTTTATTTACGTACAGCGTTTCTCGATCTCGATTTAAAGTATACAGGGTACATCGTTACTTCAGAATAACATATTTCTAATATTATATACTCAATATCATGATTTGCTTTCTCTGATAATCTTTAACTTATTTTTTGCAAAAAATTGGGTGCAAAATCAACGTAGGGCTAAAATAAGCTCATAAAATCATCAAGAATTGATGACTGTTGCTTTAATTAACTGTTAGTTCCATTCAATTGTTCTTGTTGTTGTTGCATTTCGAAGAGGAATGATAATGATGTTGATAATGATATTAGTTTCGAAATGATATGATAATTAAGCGAAACTGACCTTTATCTACTTATGTACTTTCACCATTATCAATTAACCATCAAAATCTATCTACAACGTTACCAAAAGACCAGAAACGTTCATCGAAGACGCGGTTCCGAAAGAATTGCTGAACAATCGGGGACTCACTGGTCTTCGAGATAAACAAGAGCTCAGAGAAACTTGAGGAGTGGCTGTGAGTGACTCGATAGTCAGAATGAGACTCAAGGCAGCTAATATTGAACAAAAAAGTCCAATTTACCGATTACCCAGTCTACGATTTACCAAAGAACTGACGACAATAATTTTTTCGTTAAAGATTTTTGACCACGAGCGTGCGATTCTAAGACGTAGCCGTGGACTCATTGAAAACACTCAGGACAATAAAAAAAAACGTCGTTTGTACTCTTAATTTTGTTAAACGATTTGTTTATATTCAATTTACAAGAATCGTTTAATATGAAATTACATTTCTCACAAAAAGTTTATGTTCGTTTCTTATCTTGTCGCAAAGCTATAAATTCCATAAAAAAATAGTCATTAGCGTATAAAATGATACTTTTAATGATTAATTAACATGTACTTCATTATTATTTACAACATTTAACAGCAGTTTCTATGGAAATTGTTGTAATAAATATAAAATTATCAATTAATGTGTTCAATAACATTTAATCGTATTGTTAACTTTTGTCTGTTAATAATCGATAAATTATATAGTTAACATTAAGATCAATAGCACAAAGACCTACTCAATAATCTAATTTCGGCTTCCAAGAGAGATATACACCACATATCAATCAAATGTCGTTTGGGGTTGCTGAAGGATAATTCTCGATGATATGCAGGTATAAGTAGATTTGTGAACGAAAAAACTTTGATAATAATTCACTTTTTAGTCTATAAACATTTCCCGACAACTTTTTCAACGCTTTCAAATCATATTCGACGTTTTTTTGAGGTTAGAAAACAAGTAAAAGTCGATAGGGACCAGATCTGGTTAGTGAATCAATTCGTGAGATTCCGTGTTTTAACTTGTCTTCGTCTGATTAAAACGCTAGTAAAACTTTGAGGTTAGGAAACAGGAGAAAGTCGCTGTGGTTCAGATCTGGTTTGTCAACCAATTCAGCCAGAAGATGTTCTGTTTTGATGTTAAAACACTTTTTTCTACTTCTACGCTCTATTTGTTGTTGATTCGCCTTTTTGAAGATGAAATTAATTAAATAAATATCTCAAGAAATTTTAGTCAGTTGGTAAAACTCTAGACGTTTACGGGTGTGAACGTCTTCGTATGATCAAAATACTAGTGAAACTTTGAGGTTAGGAAACAGGTAAAATTCGCTGGGGTCCAGATCTGGTTGGTGGATCAATTCGAAAGGTATTTCGTGAGATTCGACTAGAAGGTGTTATGTCCTGATATAAAAACCACAACCATATCTCTAGCTTGAATCTAATGCTTTTCCAGTAGCATTTGGTGAATTATTTCTATCTCTAGCGTTCCATCTAGTCGAAAAATGCGATCATTCAATTAAATTTAAATTAAATTAAACCGCTTCAATAGGGTAAAAAAACTGTTCATATCGAATCGCTGAAGTTTTCGAATGATATCGAAGGTTGTTGAAGTTTTTGGGCGACCTGAACGCTTTTGCACGAAGAAATTTTAATAACAAGATTGGGAATTGGAACTATCCCAGAACATTCATCGTTAAAACATTAATAAAAGCGATATTAAACTTAATAACCCAGTATTTTGATTATGTTTCATTAAAAGCATCAAATGGATATCGAATTTCAAAAGTTACTTCGCATCATATAAAGTTATTTATGATAATTATTTGTTATCGTAGAAACGAAATCTAAATACGGCCAAATTACTTTGGAATTGAATGCCAACGATCCAAAATTTCTAGACTTCAAAAATAATATTTCTATTAAAGTTAAGTATGTCTGGAAAACAGCCAGAGGCATTTCCATTAGTGGAAAACTTCAATTTCCCAGAAAATATTCCTGATGGGACAATAATTTGAATACAAAACGTTGCTATGAAGTTGATTTATAATACATTTTCGAATAAAGTTTCGAGATATTACAACAGTGATGTCAATATGTCAAATCCGTCATTATAGACTTTGACATTTTTAATTGTGAACGTCGCCATCTTATAATTTGACATTTGACACATCTGTCTAACTAGAATGTCTAGAAACTCACATACGGATGAATTAGTAAACGTTTATTTGTGTTTGAAAGGTGATGATACTGGACGTCAAAATAAAAAGATGTAGTTAAAAATTAATCTTTAGAAAACACTAAATTTCAAGTGAACTTTACAACAAAAATTCTTTTTTTATTGTCGAAAAAATTTACCAGTCCCGAAGTGGATTAAGACCAAACTGTCAAACCCTTAGTTTGTTTCAAACTCCAACAGTAGCTGATTGACTAAATTCTATATACAAGAAGGTCAATTGATTATTATTTTTTTTTGTAATTCTTTACAATATAAGTATATAACCCCCTGTATTTAAAAAAAACCTTTTAAACTCTCTATTTCATAACCTCAAATGAAATTTGAATAGATTACATCACGAACGACAAAGAAAGGGCATAAAATATGTAGTTAAAACCCTTGAAATATATGATTAAGCTCTATAGAAAAAAAAGTAAGTAACAGTTTGACACGTGTCTTTTATATCAAATGGTGTTGCACCCCTTACATTCATCCACCTTGTATATAGTATATAATTATGTAAAAGAAGGTTATACATCAGATTAGCGAGTGTTTTGTCTGAATAGATTTATATATAAAAAAATATATAATGAGAATTATATCCCTTTATCAGAATATGTTATTTGTTCGTACCTCGTAGTATAACGTCCTAATCGGTTCGTTTTCATAATTTCACTTTTAGATACAACTACAGACGTTAAGTTTATCTTACCAGATTAATCTTGTACGTTTAATTTGTTAGTTGGATATGTAGTAGGTTCCCTGGGGACTCCACGTACAATTCTAATTAGTCATTTGAAAGTTCGGTGTAACTTTTCGAACAATCTGAAACATTTTGTCGTTGCGGTGTGTGAAACTCGAACTAGCAAAAATAGAAACGATGTTTTATCATTGGAATTGGTTTTAATAGTAACAGAATGTATGAAAAAAGGACGTACTAAACGGCTTTTTACAATTTTTCGAGAAGTTACTTAAAAAAACCCACAAAACTACACAACTGTCATAAGTTTTAAAATGTTTACATTGGTTTTGAAGGGTTACTAGACTTCTTAAAAGATTTTGCAACAAATTTCGTTTATAAAACTTCTCCAATTTTCCAAAAAAAAAACCACAAAACTACACAACTGTCATAAAATGAGAAGATCGCTATTGAAAATCCTTCTACGTTTTTTATTTTTCTATGGTGAAGCATATGACAGTAATTGATTTAAAAAAAGAAGACAGACCTAACCAACAATTAAATAAATCAATTGCTATTATATCCTTTATCTATTCTGTAGGTTTAGAAGTTTCCAAAAAATAACAATGTTATTAAAATTTCGAAAATTCGTTCGATTTTACTAAAATGACTAAAAAACCCAAAAAAATTGAACAAATTTTTTCCTAAGAAGTGTCAAAATGTATCTTATAAATTCAAAAAAGTTGCTCGAATTTTCCGAAAAGACCTAAAATGACATTTAACTTTCCAAAAGTTTTCCAGCCCACCTGATTTTTTCAAAATGATTAAATGTCCTACCAAATCTATAAGAAACGCTTAAATTGTTTCCAAAAGTTTCAGAACGTCGTATAAGCTGTCTAGACTTTTGGAAAAGACTCAGAAAGTCATCAAACTATCCAAAAGCTTCCTACAAATCCTCAAAAAGGTCCTGAATGAATTTTCGATGACTTCGTTAAAGATGCTGAACTGATTTTTCAGAAAACAGCACCATATTTTCGAAAACGATCTTTTTGAAAAATCTTAGATTAATATCCAAAAAATGTTTAACGTCGTCGATGTTTCGGAAAGCTGATCAAGTTTTCTAAAAATCTTGGAAACGACATCAAATTTTCAAAAAATCCAGACTGTTATCGATCTAAAAATCACTCATTCCCAGATTGTCAAAAAATTTTGAACAATTATTTTAAAACCATAAAAGTTACAGAAGTTTTAAAATATTTCAAAAGGTTACTAAACTTCCAAAAAGATTTTGCAACAAATTTCGTTTATAAAACTTCAAAAAACCTTCTCCAATTTTCCAAAAAAACCACAAATCTACACAACTGTCATAAAATGAGAAGCTCGCTATTGAAAAACCTTCTACGTTTTTTATTTTTCTATGGCGAACCACATGACAGTAATTGATTTAAAAAAAAAGAAGACAGACCTAACCAACAATTAAATGAATCAATTGCTATTATATCCTATATCTATTCTGTATATTCCACATAGTTTGGTAGAAAACAGTTTATTGCAGAGCTAAGCTTTCCTCGGAATGTTGTCGTTTTCATCTAATAAGTGTTCCAGACGGATTCCTAGAGGGTCTCCTCCGGATCCTTTGTTTTACTGTTTATATAAGATTTATTGCATATAAGGGAATCGCTATTGGCACCCATATCTACATATATGCGTCTTCTTTTCTTCTCCCAGCAGTAAAATTGATACGTTGCCGGACTGCCAATTGGTAATGGACATTTTCACGAAACAATAAATTTCTACTAAGTCGACTTTATTAGTTTCCAGCTACAAATTTTCGTAATTTTACTTTATTTCATAGAAAATTTGATTTTTTCTACCATTTCCACAAATAATATACACATAATAGACTTGGCATCATTGTAAATGAAACTGTGTAATCTGCATTATCGATTAATGGTTTCTCTATTATTGATTTTTAGATATTGATTTAAATATTTTACATGTTTAGGGTTGCTACTTGAGTTTTGAAATAGACCAACAACTGATTTGAACGCTCCAATTGCTTCTTCAGATAAAGAAGAACGTTGACCTTTGAAGTGAGAAGAAATCATTGGGTGTCAAACAAGGATTATATGGGGGATGATTCATTTGTTTAAACTGATGTGTGACAGCTCCAAATGTCGTGGTGGAGAATGATTTGACTTCTACGATCGGTTTCCCTGATTTTTTCGAACCCTTGCGGCAAACAAATGATGGTGCACCTTTCAGAATTGACAGTTCTACGTTTTAGAGGACTTGGTTTATCTTTACAAACCCATACAGTGTTTAGTATAAACGAATTTTTTCAGCACATCTTTGCTCTAATTGACAAGAGGTTTTTTTAGCGGTTGTCAGGTTTTTAGACAGCCAAATATTCATGGAATTAATGATTTTTATATCAGTTTTAACGCAGAATCGACGTTTTCTGGTACAACAGTTGATTTTAGACGGAATTCACCCTGTAGCGAAGTGCGACCACGGTTGAATTCGGAAAATCAATGAAACACGAATCTCGTGGTGGTGTTCCATCACAAAAATGAATGTTTCAAGTATCATTATCGAGTTTACTATTAGAAATGTCAAACTTAATGATGCCCAATGTCAAAATTTGACATATTAGCATCTTAAAACTTGAGGATACCATAACCACCAACGATTTCTGGTACAACAGTCGATTTTGGACGGAATTCACCCTATAGCGAAGTGCGACCTCGATTGAATTCGGAAAATCAGTGAAATACGAATCTCGTGGTGGTGCTTCATCACAAAAATGAATGTTTCAAGTATCATTATCGAGTTTACTATTAGAAATGTCAAACTTAATGATGCCCAATGTCAAAATTTGACATATTCGCATCTTAAAACTTGAGGATACCATAACCATCGACGCTTTCAGGTTTTTATTTCACTACACTAGTTTTTCACAATATTTCAGTACAGTTATAATATAATAAGATGTCTGATTTGTACGGGAGACCGCACGTTTCAATTAAATCCAATTCGAATGATAAAATTTCGTGGTTGAGGTTATGTTCAACAATGTGAAGTTAAAACCGGATATGCGTCAGTCAGAAACAGACAGTGTTGCCAAATCCAGTGTGTAGTAATTTGGATTCGCAGTCGCATCATTAAAAACACTAAAAAAATGGTGGATTTTGGTAATTGCGATTCCATGTTCCACGTTCATAGAGTTTCATTAACGAATTGTGTGTCATATTGATAAAATCGAAGTTGGTAAAATATTTCTCAACAGCGAGGCTTGTTGAGATACCATTTCGCGTCAATATGATGCCATATAAAAACAAAAATGATGTTTTTTTTTTCAAAATATATATTTATTTTTCATCGTAATCTCTTTTTAGCTCCATACTTTTTTCCTAGTAAATGTTCAATAAGTTGATTGTTCGAAAATCTTTTATTATTACTGAAATGTTTAAGCTATCTATAAAATTTTTTCTCCATAAATATTTTGATCAAATAAAACGGGTAATTATGATCATTAACGCTGAATCAGTACTAATTATATCGAATTTCAACATTTATCGAATAGTATCAACCACTAAATTATCGAAATTACCCTAAAACTTGCACTTTAGCAGGATTATAGTCCTAAAATTTAATCAAAGGTCTTTTGTCTTCATAAGAGTGAAAGATTCAGCGAGAAAACGATAGCCATCTAAACTCAGATGAACCTTAAACCCGGATTTTGGACGTGGAAACATGTATATTTAATTCGAATTAAAGATTTATAGGTTTCTCCCCCATTTTGTCTTTCTGTGATCCAAATCTCATCATTTATTCAACGCGGATTTGTTGTTGACGTTATACAACACATACCCAACGTTCATCCGATGTTTTATTTGGTTTTCCGCGTACTTTTAAACCATATTAATCATTTCATAGATGGCGTTCTTCATCTTCGACTTCTTGTGCTTTTTTTCTATATCTTGGGAGTGTACCACGCATTTTTTGAAGAAGTTTTCTTCAACTACCTCACTGATCATCCCCTAAACACTTTCCCAATAACGCATTTTCCATTTCTTCAACGCAATATAAACACTTGAAGACGTTTTTTGATTGTACAAATACTTTTTTATATTCACGACTTTTGTACCAAAGAATGAATTTCTAGTTTCCCGCTCTGATTCTTCTTGTAGGAGCACGAAATGGTTTCCAATTGAGATGAATATTTCAAGATGAAAACTACTTCTAGATACATTTCAAATCTTTCTCTTGAGAGTTTGTTATATCACTCTGATGAGACGTAGTAACGTCGAAACTAGTCAGTAGTTACAAATTGCGAGACTTTGGGGATGTTGATATCATCGATAAGAAAATCGATTTACTACACATTTTTCCAAATGTATGAGGTTTTATAAAACAATAATTTTATTACCAAAAAATCGGTAGACTTTTCGACGTAATCACCGAAGAGATTGAGACGTTTGTCATATCTGTGGACAAGTTTTTGAATACCCACTTCAAAGAAAGTTGCCGCCAATTCAAGTAGAGTACAAAACATATCTTGAAACTTCTGGAAATTCCATAGACAAAGACTATCAATTGGTTGAACCAGGTCATCTGTCAACGACAGATTTGCGTCCTTAGTTCCCACCCTTCATCATTACGACCATTCAATCACAACACCAATATTCATGAAGGTTTCTTCATATCCACGATTCATTTTCCGATGGATTTCTGAAGGTTTATGGCCTCAACTTGTAGAAAACGACTCGCACTTCGCGATTCACACTTGGCGGGATAATCCATAACATACTTTTAACAAAAATCAAATTTTAAAAAAAATTTTAAAATAACGGAAATACGAAGTATTTTTTAAAGTTATTCTATCCTAGACAAATTATTATTTATTAAACACTTTTCTTAACCTAATTCTAGTACCAAAGTCGTTTGAGACACTCTGTATTCTTCTAAAATGGCACTTGACAATTCACACTTGGCGGGAGCATTGATAGATAATGGCGGACATGTTTACGTGGTTGTAACACAACGCCGACTGACGTCTGAATGTTAACAATGGCGAAAAGTGTAGTGCGAGAGCTTCGCGGTCGCTTACAGCGCATGCCCGCTTTCTTTTGTCGACGTAGCGTTTACACGGAGCGATCGGAGGTTGAAAAAAAAACTGCCTCGGGGTATTAGCCAGGAAAGTTGTTGTTTTATTCTTTATTTTTTAATTTAATACCAATAAATAAACTACGACGTATTTTTGAAGATCGAACTTTTATTTTTTTAGTTAAAATTATATTTTTAACAAATATCAAGTTTTAAAAAAATTCTTATCGTATTTTTTCGACACTTTTTTTAGTAATTTCATTCTCTCATCGATTAAATAACAGAAATACGAGTTTCTTTGAAAGTTATCCTATCCTAGACAAATTTTTATTTATTAAACACTTTTTTAACCAAATTCTAGTACTAAAATCACTTGGGACACTCTGTATTTTTCTAAAATGGTAAAATATCATTCTACCGTAACTAATATTGTTAAAAGTATTTCTTTTGATCTAAACGTTCCCTCAATACAATAATACCAACTAACAAAAAAAAATAGTTTTGACTTGATTTCTCGCCCGGTTGCATTCACGATATTACTATTTTTATCCTAAAAATCCTTTTGTCCCATGTTTGCCGTTTCGACCATCTTCCTCTTTGTTGGAACGCAGCTGGCAGGTCCCTTTTTTTTCCGAGCGCCGCCCCTCACGCATTTTATTTTTACGACACTATTCAACTTACCCGGGGAGGTTTACGCGACATTGATAATATTCATACACCACAAGGTTGAATTTTCTTTAGTATTTAGTTAGTCCGGAAAAAGAAATTAATGCGAGGGGGATAAATCCGGTAAATACGATGCATGAGGTAGCAATTCATTTTCATGAAACAACAGTTTTTTCTTAGTCAAATGCGTAGATTTCATCGATCAAACGATGCAATAAAATCGTAAAATACTTGCCGTTGGTAATTTCTTCTGATTCAAGATAATCGATGAAAATTATACCACTTGGATACCAAAAAAACGACTCCTGCAGGTGGAACGATCTTTGTATTAATTTGAGATGATTCACCCTTTTCAGTCCTTTGTTTTGAACGTTCTTTTGGTTGAAATATGAAGAGATGAACTCAAGTTTCATCCATCATCCACATTCAACGGAAACAACTTCATAGTCAACATAATCGACGCCATGACTTTGTCTGTAGATGGAACAGTCTTTGTCTTCTTTGGAGTCATTTCTTCCTTGTTTAGAACGTTCTTTTTGTTGAAATGTGAAGAATGACCCCACGTTTCATCCATCATCATCATCCACATTCAACGAAAACATCTTCATAGTCAACATAGTAGACGCCATGACTTTGTCTGCAGATGGAACGGTCTTTGTCTTCTTTGGAGTCATTTCTCCCCTTTCAGTCCATTGTTTTGAACGTTCTTTTGGTTGAAATGTGAAGAGATGAACCCAAGTTTCATCCATCATCCATCTTCATCATCCACAATCAACGGTAACATTTTCATAGTCAACATAATCGACGCCATGACTTTGTCTGCAGATGGAACGGTCTTTGTCTTCTTTGGAGTCATTTCTCCTCTTTCAGTCCATTGTTTTGAACGTTCTTTTGGTTGAAATGTGAAGAGATGAACCCAAGTTTCATCCGTCATTCATCATCATCATCATCCACACTCAATGGAAACATCTTCATAGTCCAAACTTCTGGAATAGTCTTCATATATTGCTCCAAACCTCTTGGATGTAGTGTTTGAAATAGATTTTGAGATCATCATCCAGCTGAACAAGGATTTTTAAAAGGTTGTTGCAAGCTTGAAAGTTGCAGATTAATTTAAAAAGATGAAAGATATTGTTCAAAATATTTTATCGTTATTTAAAATTCATCCATATTGATATTAGAAGTAATATTTTATTGGTTTCTGGAATTTAATGTGAGTTCGATGAAGTTTTTGATAAAATACGCTTTTAATTATGGTAATTGATGATACGGGGAGAGTTTTAAGAAGCGCGCAAGGTTTTTTATGGTTCTAATTCAAAATATCTTCTATAATACGAAATCATTTTAAATAATCTTGTAAAGGTCGCTCAAAAATGATGAAGAAAATGTACAATTTCGAAAAGTTTTTATTTGTTTTGTAGTAAATAGAAGTAAGTTCAAATTTGTCGTATAGCTGAAGACATTTCGATCCAGAATTGAGGTTATGACAAATACCTCCGTGTCTGACTACATTTGCATATGGTTACTGGTCAAAGCAACGAACTTCGGAGTTAGTTTCCAGTTAGTTATAGTCCATTCATTTAGCAAACGGAATTTCAGTTTAAATACAAACGCAAACAAAAAATCATTATGTCAATGATAGCCAAATAGAAATTGGAAGTTTGAGTTACAAAATCCAAATTTATATAGAAATGCTAAACGAATTTGACATGAAAAATAACGCTGCAATGGATTCTTTGAACCATCGGAGTGGAGGTTGACAAAATCGCTAAAGCAGATGCAGACAAATCCTTCATGGGATCTTATATAGCATTAACTACAAAATAATTGAAAATTCTCCTGAAAAAAGTGAAAATTACCTACGAATACTAACAGGAATCACCTCTGGTAGGTAAACTCATCCCGTATTTTAAACTTTCTAAGAAAACAAGGATAAACAAATCAGTTGTATCAGTTTCACCCTCATTCTTGTTGTACCCTGTATATTTTCACTGAATGTTTGTACAATATTGAAGTTATGCGTCTTTGTGGTATAATAATTTTCAACGCGAATCACTAAGCGCCCAATTCGCATAGGACAAATCGTATTTACGAACCGTACGTGAATTAAATTGAACAGTAGCCAAATCGATTTCGAGTCTCGAATAAAACTGATAACGAAAATTATCTATTATTTTGAATACCCTCTAACATATTTTCTTCAATTCCTTCCCTCCAAGTCCTCGATGATCTTCCTCGTTTCCTTATAATCTGTGATTGTCTTCTCAGCCACCTGTTTTGTTCATCGTCATCACATGTTTTTACCAGAGCAGTTGCTTAGTCTGTATTCTTCCCGAAATCGTCTATAATCGATCTGTTCTTTGACGTATATCTTCATTTTGTTCTGGATCTTCTGCACGATCTTTTCAAGTCCATTTCCATTACCTATCTATTGTTTTAATTCAGGATTATATGGTGGCTACTATCACATGAACTTATAATTGCTACAAACTTATTTGTCAATGATTTGGAGCTGTAATTACACTTAAATGATATTGAAGTTGTTGATACAATCATCAGTCATCAGGAGCTGTGGTAAATCGCCTTCTATCTGTTCCAAGTCGCATTTGAAAGGATCCAATCATCTCATAACCTCATATCTAAGTGACCAAACCCATTTTCGATTGAAACAATAACTTATTTCGTGCTAGTAGATGAAATGACTTTAAAAAATGATCATTTGTCGAAACAATATTGATAAGAAGGGATGTTCGGTCTTGAAAAGAATAATAAATTGTTATTTGGTCTAAAAATGTCATTAAACGGTTGTAACTGCGACGGTTACCGTCAGAAATTAATGATCATCTGGTTTACTCGAAAATATCATGATATCTTCTTCTAAATATAGTTAAAACGCCTATACAAATCATCCAGACACAAAGTTGTTTATAATTTCGAACGAAATTCATCACATAGATTGGTATAACAATTTTAAATGTTTCCATGTCTAAAGTCGAAATGTTACATTTGGCAATGTTGCAAATTAATTAATACGATATAAATATGCTGCGCGCCATCTATGTTTGTTCTACAAATTGAATTTTTAATTATAACGAAACAAATAAATCGATCGGTCATGAAGTTACCTATTTTTTTATATATTTACAGATTTCTGGAAATGCGGCTTTTCGAGTAAATATTTGAAAAAATGTTGTTTATTTGTT
Source organism: Diorhabda carinulata (assembly GCF_026250575.1). NCBI lineage: Eukaryota > Metazoa > Arthropoda > Insecta > Coleoptera > Chrysomelidae > Diorhabda > Diorhabda carinulata. The sequence continues at coordinate 12,466,484 of NC_079466.1, read as the reverse complement.
GTTTAATAATAATTTACTAAACAAAAGTAGGAAGATTTTGACATTGGAATTGATGATATCATACGAGGGTATGTCAAATTTGACATTGCCATTATAAAATTTGACATTTTTAATTGCGAACGTACTAATTCAAGTGGTATGCGATTTGTTTACAGATTCGTGAATTTAGATAAGTGATTTGTGGTATAGTAAAATAAAAAAATTATATTTAAAACACAGTAAAATTCTCATAATTCGTATAGTCGGTTATAAATTCGTCATTTTGACATTTTAATGGGAAAAAATTCACGGCGTCAACACCTCCGATTAGGAAGATCCAAAAATTTATATGCGTATGCGTTAAAACTATAAATTATTGTTGAAATATATTTGATAGATATTCATCCGTGGATTGTCAGTATTTTGATTAAACCGAGCTCGGAGACGGTTAATTCAGGGCTATAAAACGTAGAGAAAGTCTATTCAATACAGAATTTAACTTGTTCAAGAGATAACTCCCGAAAAACGTTTAATATGGTGTTAAATCGTAATTTTTTTTAAATAGTTAATTGATACAATTGAACTGGGACAAAACAAACCCAGCGCCCAGTCAAGCATTCTGAAAAAAAAATGTAATTATTCAATGAAAATAATTACAATTTATGATAATTTTTTTCTTAGAATGTTTCGTTATGGCGAACGGTATACATAAATTTAATTTAAAACATTGAACGATTGTAAAATTATTGAATTATTAACTATGAGACATGAGCCCAAGTCATGGAACACCCTGTATATACGTACCGTTTTACAAACTGGTTTTGTGTTGTTCGAAATATTGAGAAGTTTCGTTAATGTTAAATCAGTTTTTTTACTTGCCTTCGGTTATATGAAAACTCATCCAGAAAATTATCCCTCGGATAATAGCTGACCAATCCATCTTTGAATTCGAACCTCGGTGGCTTTAACAACACCCCCAACACATTTTGGTTTATACACAAAACGACGTGCACTTCATTTATTTAAAACTTTTTTTGTTATAATTAATTTAATCGAGAGGTTTATTTGTTTTCAAGCTTCATTTGTTTGTTTTAGTATCCAGATCTGAAAGAAACAAAGAAAAAATTATAGTCCATTGAACAGTCGACGATTAAGCTTTTTTTCACGTTTCATAGGTGGCGTTATTGACAAACTATAATGGCGGTGTGGGGGTAGTTTAAACTTAAGTTTTAGTGCAGGCATTCAAGTTTGAAATGTTGTCAAGCCTCCGAATTCTTTAATGTAGCTCCGATTTTCGTGAAAATTTAGAATTAAGCTCATTTTACCCTCAATATCGAGATCTATATGATCGTAAGGTGTATAAACTGTTTTTAAGAGGTGAAAACCACCCCTTATTGAACAATAACGATATTATAGTTTTTCCTCCTTTTTTTCAATTCAAGTTCAATTCGTTTATGCAGCATAAAAATTTTAACATATTGTATAATAGAAAATTTATATATTTGGAAGTATCCACCCTTAAAAATCTTTATAAACTACCGTTATCATGAAAATAATATAGGAAAATATCTTATAACGATTTAAAATGTTGCAATTTCATTTTTACTGTGAAAAATTCATTAATAATGTTTAATTGGTTATTAATTTATATTATTCAACCCTTAAAAACTACCCCTTTGCAGAGAATGAAATAAAAATAAATCTAACGACTGCCAACTTTTAGATTTTGCATTCTTTTTGGTATTTCTCATCTCTACTTGAAGTAATTTTTAATTGTCTATACCCTGTCAACCCTTAAGAACCACCCCTTTGATAAAAAATAAAAAGAAAATTTTTTTATGACTGTTAATATTTTGATTTTGAATTCTTTCGGTATTCGAGTATATTTTCCAAATGCAACGTGATTTTTCATTCTCTACACCCCGACATCCCTTAAAAACCACCCCTTTATCAAGATTATATCATCAGATCATCTCTTGATACTCACGAATCTACCTACAGGCAAATTAGCATCAACAGAAAAAATCTGTGCATCAAAATTTGAAACTTATTCATTTCATATAATTCACAAAAAAAATTTGAAATTCTTATTTTTTTTGTAACTCCATTGATTTTAAAGCTATAACATCCTACAAAAAACCATTTTGAAGGTAATTTTTAGGGCTTGAAAACCTCCACATTTTATTAATAAAGGGCCAAAGGGCTGTGGATAATCCTCGTGACATATTAATTTGGTTATAACTCCGTCAATTTTTATGCTACAAAAAAAAATAAAAAAAGAAAAATGCTTTAATTTGACTTTTTACTTGTTTTTGTATCTCTTATAGTTGTAGAAAAAAAAAGGAAAAAAATTTTATTTTTTTAAAAATCAGAAAAAAAAATATTTAATGCTCATTTTCTTCAAAATTATGCGTTTCTAATCAGCCAAACTTTCAGATTTTGTAAATAACATCCAAATAAAGTATTTGGAACAAGGAATAAGTTTAATTTTGATTTTCATTGATAGGGCATTAGTTTCAATGCAATTATTTTTAACTTCAACTATTTTATAACTTAATATAAAAACTTTATATAAAATTTCAAATAAATCGGTGCTGCATTAAATTCGGGTAAATGCTTGAATACCTGGCCTATTTACCATGAAGAAGGATGCGAAACTTCTTGAAACTCCGAAAAAACAAAAAATTATTCATTTCAGACTAAAATGTACCACATTTTTAAAATTTATCATAGTTCTATTAAAAATATAATCGTTTTTCTTATTTTTCTTATTAAATTCACTTCCCAACTCCCCCCTATGTGTTTCCTTTTCTATCCAAGTGTACATATAGTATTTATTTTCTAGATATGTTTGTTTTTTCGTATTTTTTCATAAGAATAAGAAAAAAAACTCATATCAATTGCAAGATCGTTTAAATAAAAAAAACAAATATCAGAAATATTTTTGACAACTGACAGAAAAATGTTTTGGTTTAAACTAGAGTTCCAATCACAGTCAAACTTCAGTTCAATCTCGAGTTTTACCCTAGGTTGTAAAATTAACGTTTAAAGTCCACCCTGCGCGAAAATCGACTTTAGAACTGCAAGCAGGTTCTTTTAGGGGATGAACATTTTTATGAAAAACTTGTATCTCACAAATCATTGGGGTGATTAATTCGAGTACATCAAATGTTTTTTGAGGTTAAGTGTATTTTAATGACATCTACAAACTTAATAGGGTTTGAATTATCGCCTTTTAAGCTAAAAAACTTGAAATTGATGACATTTTTGTGGACAATTCAAGAGCCCTTTCAAAAAAGCCCGGGTAGAAAAATTTTGCATAAATATTGATCGTTTTTAGGTATTCCAGCAATAAAAAACACAAAAATGTATTAATTTTTTAACGTAATTTCCTTTCAGCTTCAATAAGTTCTATACCCTTTTCAATGAAAAATAATCTATTGGGGCTGAATCTGGTGAATAGGATGATGCATGAGGTAGCAACTCAAACTTTGAGTCATTAATTTTGGACTTCAAGTCGACGATCATCCAGTACTTCCTAGTGGATTTTCTTCGACATTTCTGAAGTCGTCATCTCAGTTACTTTTGGGATCGTCCTCGTATGAGAATGGAAATAAATATCAAGAAATGCAAAAATGTGGTAAAACACCAAAAAAGAGAATTGGAACCAATGTAGTTAGAAGATATTTGAATTGGTACCCACACCACAAAACTCAACGAAAAAAATGACAGAAGCTAAAAGATATAAGAACAGAAGAAGAGAAACGCCCAGGAAAATTTGGCTATAACAGAGAAAAAAAGAAGAAGTTTTATTTCAACAATTAGAGATACATTAAAAAAATGTACCTGATGACTGGACTATTAGTTAAATGGAAAGTTAAACGTTAGCCATTTTATAAACTGAACCGCCATTTTAAAATTACTGAAATTAAATGCGAAAATAATTCGATTAATTCAATTCGACCCCCGTTGAAATTCTACGATTGTCCCGTGTGGTATTCGCAAGGGATTTTGATGTTTGTCTCGTTGGGGGGTGAATAGGGGTAAATCGTAAATCCTGATGATACTTCGATTACCGCAAAACCAGAAATATGACCGTCCGGATACGTCCATGTGGATAATAATGCGACGATGTACGTCTGGGGTGACGTTTCGTTTAAAAAAAATACGATTTCACCTGAAAATAATATAAATTGTGGTTAGGGAAGTTGAGGGATAATTTTTATTGATATATCTTTGTAAATACCAAATTAAGATTCATTTAAGCACGCTGTATATATTGAGAAAATATTTGTTTATGTTTCTAAATCTTGATTTTAGGTCTCTTCTATTTGAAAATTAGTTTTTTTAAAAGTGAAAACTTCAATTTTTATCTATCTTTCAAAAATTGTTTAAAAAAACTAATTTTGAAACAGCAGACACCAAAATCAAGAAGATTTAGAAACGTATCGAAAGGTCTAAGAAATAAGAAATTAAAGAAAAAATATTTGGTTGTAATTATTATAATTTTGACAGAACATCCAAAAACCAAGTTCGCAGAATGTCATTAAAACGTAGTTCAGGGTCGCGGAATCTCTTTAAAACGTAATACAAGATCGCGGAAAGTCTTTAAAACGTAGTCCAAGGTAGCGGAATGTCTTAAGAACGTAGTCCAAGGTCGCGGAAAGTTTTTAAAGCGTAGTCCACGGTAGCGGAATGTCGTTATAACGTAATTCAAGGTCACGGAAAGTCTTTAAAGCGTAGTCCAGGGTAGCGGAATGTCTTTAGAACGTCGTTCAATATCGCGGAATGTCTTTAAAACGTAGTCCAAGGTTGCGGAAAGTCTTTAAAACGTAGTCCAAGGTAGTGGAATGTCTTTAGAACGTAGTCCAAGGTCGCGGATGTCTTAAGAACTTAGTCCAAGGTCACGAAATGTCTTTATAACGTAGTTCAAGGTCGCGGATGTCTTTAGAACTTAGTCCAAGGTCGCGGAATGTCTTTAGAACGTAGTCCAATATCGCGAAATGTCTTTAAAACGTGGTCCAAGGTCGCGGAAAGTCTTTAAAACGTAGTCCAAGGTAGCGGAATGTCTTTAGAACGAAGTTCAAGGTCGCGGAATGTCTTTAGAACGTAGTCCAATATCGCGAAATGTCTTTAAAACGTGGTCCAAGGTCGCGGAAAGTCTTTAAAACGTAGTCCAAGGTAGCGGAATGTCTTTAGAACGAAGTTCAATATCGCGGAATGTCTTGATTACGTGATACAAAGTCGCGGAATGTCTTTAGAACGTAGTCCAATATCGCATAATGTTTGAAGAACGTAGTCCAAGGTAAAGGATGTCTTTACAACGTAGTCCAAGGTCGCGGAATCTCTTTAGAACGTAATACAGAGTCGCAGAATTTCTTTAGAACGTAACTCAAGGTCGCGGATATCTTTAGAACTTAGTTCAAGATCGCGGATGTCTTTAGAACTTAGTCCAAGGTCGCGGAATGTTTTAGAACGTAATCCAATATCGCGGAATGTATTTAGAACGTAATTCAAAGTCGCGGATTTCTTTAAAACGTAGTCCAAGGTCGTGGATGTCTTTAGAACTTAGTTCAAGGTCGCGGAATGTCTTTAGAACGTAATGCAAAGTCGCAGAATGTCTTTACAACGTAGTCCAAGGTCGCGGAATGTCTTTAGAACGTAGTATTGAAAAGTAAACACCTGAAACATGAATTTACAAGGCAACAATCGGACTTATTTGTATTAGAAATAAAACCAGATATATCAGAAACCAAACAATTTTCGGAAATCACAGAAAGGTAAATCCTCAAGCGAATCTAGGGAAAATCACTACTACTAGATCGAGAAAGAAGCAAAAATATCAGATGATTTTTTTATATTCAAATATGTTAATCGTCTCTTATATACTTGGTACACGTTTTAAGAAGAACCAACTAACACGAATCCAAACTAACTCTAACTCTTTCTCGAGATCTTGTACGTTTAGATCCAACGGAGCTATGCTGTTCTTAGAGATACAGCACGCGCGAATTCGTTTTGTATATATTTCTGTGTATATTGAAGTTCATTTATTGAATCTAGAAATGGGATGATGAGAGTTGTTGAAGTAAAGTAATTTTTGATTGTACCTCGTAAAAATCGGCAATATAGGACGAATCCCTATAAATATTAAATGATTAATTGTATTCTAACAACTGATAAATAGAAGTTTAATTAAATCTAGTTGTTATTGTTAGAATAGGAGACGCCCTTATAGATTTCTAGATATAATAGCAGCTGGTATTTCTTGGCTTCGTAACAAATAAAATAATTTATTGAAGATTCTGCGGTCTACAACTGAATTTGAACGATAAAAGTTTAATTAACAATCGATATTCTTTCTTGTAGTTAAGCAATAACGTTTTTTGATAAATAGTTTATTTGTAAAAACTTTTTTAGTTTTAAACAGCGAAAATATGAAACTACCCTTGTAATATATATATATATATATATATATATATATATATATATATATATATATATATATATATATATATATATATATATATATTACACTATGATAAATTGAATTGAAAACGTTCTACGTGTTAAAAAGGTCTAATTTGTAGTTAAGGTTCTACTTTTAGATATTGATTAAATCTAAAATTATTAAAAAATTCGGAAACTTTTTGATGCCCGTATCGAAGAATTCGGACCTCTTCGTCGATGTTGAATTATCGACCTCCAAGAGCTACTTTTAGTAGTCCAAATATTTCTTAGCACAAGGTGATAAGTCCGGACTGTAGGGAGGATGTTCTGGTATCTCTCATCCCCAGCTCTGATATTTAATCCAGCGTGAGATGCTGAAGGGAAAAGAGAATATAGAAAAGAGAACCCGGACGAACACCTAAGACATGGATGGATAGGAACCTCCCAGGAACTGATAGAAAGCATCCTGGAAAACTTAGAGATCATGAGATCTTAGAAATGGATAAGAAGAAGAAGATGCTGAAGATGATACTGAAGAAGATACTTGCATTTATAGTGATAAAATAGTTTTTAGAAGATCGCTATTTATGGAATGTTGAGTGCGTGAGCAGTCGGCGTACAGCACTTCCAGAATATATTACACATAATCTTACCCTTTTTCCTTCTTGAATCAATCTTTAGACGTTACCTTGTTTTAGGGATTGAATTAGTAAACCCATGATTCATCTGTAATTAAAATATCATCCCTCTTCGTCTCAGAAAACTGATATCAACTTCCAATGAGTTTTTGCTCAGTTTGGAAATCCATCGCGCCGTTTTTTTTTACGTGGACGATTGATTTTACGATAATGCTGCTAATTCTCGACGGTTTCGCGGCCATTTTTGAACGCTTAAATACTCAGGACATTACTGCCGAATCGATTTCGTAAAAGAACCAATTATATACGTTTACGTTTGTCACGTGATTTTGACGTGACAGTTTAATGCTGAGGTTATGTCTTTTTCTGTTTATTTGTTCATGGTGGTCTTTCGGCTTTGATTGTTCGTTATTTTTCAAAATAAAAACATGAAAATATTACGAAAACAAAAAGCAATACATACTCCAAATAGAATAACAAAATTTCAAGGTTAACAGCAGAAATGTCGAGTTTATGATTTGGGTTAGTAGATGTCAAACGACAAGTCGTCATAATCGCCTCAGATCAATTTTATTAGCAACCCAGTAATATGTCATTTGGAGTCACATGATCGATTTCCGATCATAGATGCATGTGTTCATTAAAAACAAACCCTTAATTTATAATATTAAACACGCTTATATATTTTTAAATATCATTTATATAAATTTTGTTATAAAACAACTATATAAAACGAAATTTAACCAATTTTCAGTTAACAGGGGATGAAAGACTTCAAATAGATGATTTCTAACCATTAAAAATAAAAAAACCTTTAATTTATAATATTAAATACGCTTATATATTTTTAAATATCATTTATATCAATTTTGTTATAAAATAAGTATATTAAATGAAATTTAACTAATTTTTAGTCACAGGGGATGGAATACTACAAGTAGATGATTTCTTACCATTAAAAATAAAAAAACCTCTAATTTATAATATTAAACACGCTTATATATTTTTCAATATCATTTATATCAATTTTGTTATAAAATAAGTATATTAAATGAAATTTAATTAATTTTTAGTCACAGGGGATGGAATACTACAAGTAGATGATTTCTAACCATTAAAAATAAAAAAACCTTTAATTTATAATATTAAATACGCTTAAATATTTTTAAATATCATTTATATCAATTTTGTTATAAAACAAGTATATTAAACGAAATTTAACTAATTTTTAGTTTACAGGGGATGGAATACTACAAGTAGATGATTTCTAACCATTAAAAATAAAAAAACCTTTAATTTATAATATTAAATACGCTTATATATTTTTAAATATCATTTATATCAATTTTGTTATAAAATAAGTATATTAAATGAAATTTAACTAATTTTTAGTCACAGGGGATGGAATACTACAAGTAGATGATTTCTTACCATTAAAAATAAAAAAACCTCTAATTTATAATATTAAACACGCTTATACATTTTTCAATATCATTTATATCAATTTTGTTATAAAATAAGTATATTAAATGAAATTTAATTAATTTTTAGTCACAGGGGATGGAATACTACAAGTAGATGATTTCTAACCATTAAAAATAAAAAAACCTTTAATTTATAATATTAAATACGCTTAAATATTTTTAAATATCATTTATATCAATTTTGTTATAAAACAAGTATATTAAACGAAATTTAACTAATTTTTAGTTTACAGGGGATGGAATACTACAAATAGATGATTTTTAGCCCTTAAAAATAAAAAAAATTTCATTTATAATATTAAACACGCTTATATATTTTTAAATATCATTTATATCAATTTTGTTATAAAATAAGTATATTAAACGAAATTTAACTAATTTTTAGTTTACAGGGGATGGATTAATACAAACAGATGATTTTTAGCCCTTGAAAATAAAAAAAAAATTTAATTTATAATATTAAACACGCTTATATATTTTTAAATGTCATTTATAACAATTTTGTTGTAAAAAAGTATAGTAAACGAAATTTAACCAATTTTCAGTTAACAGGGGATGAAAGACTTCAAATAGATGATTTCTAGCCCTTAAAAATAAAGAAAAAACTTTAATTTATAATATTAAACACGCTTATATATTTTTAAATATCATTTTTATCAATTTTGTTATAAAATAAGTATATTAAATGTAATTTAACTAATTTTTAGTTTACAGGGGATAGAATACTACAAGTAGATGATTTCTAACCATTAAAAATAAAAAAAAACCTTTAATTTATAATATTAAACACGCTTATATATTTTTAAATATCATTTATATCAATTTTGTTATACAATAAGTATATTAAATGAAATTTAACTAATTTTTAGTTTACAGGGAATGAAATACTACAAATAGATGATTTCTAACCCTTAAAAATAAAAAAAACTTTAATTTATAATATTAAACACGCTTAAATATTTTTAAATATCATTTATATCCAATTTGTTTTAAAACAAGTATATTAAACGAAATTTAACCAATTTTCAGTTAACAGGTTATGAAAGACTTCAAATAGATGATTTCTAGCTCTTAAAAATAAAGAAAAAACTTTAATTTATAATATTAAACACGCTTATATATTTTTAAATATCATTTATATCAATTTTGTTATAAAATAAGAATATTGAACGTAATTTAACTAATTTTTAGTTTACAGGGAATGAAATACTATAAGTAGATGATTTCTAACCATTAAAAATAAAAAAAACCTTTAATTTATAATATTAAACACGCTTACATATTTTTAAAAATCATTTATATCAATTTTGCTATAAAATAAGAATATTGAACGTAATTCAACTAATTTTTAGTTTACAGGGAATGAAATACTACAAGTAGATGATTTCTAACCATTAAAAATAAAAAAAAACCTTTAATTTATAATATTAAACACGTTTATATATTTTTAAATATCATTTATATCAATTTTGTTATAAAATAAGAATATTGAACGTAATTTAACTAATTTTTAGTTTACAGGGAATGAAATACTACAAGTAGATGATTTCTAACCATTAAAAATAAAAAAAACCTTTAATTTATAATATTAAACACGCTTATATATTTTTAAATATCATTTATATCAATTTTGTTATACAATAAGTATATTAAATGAAATTTAACTAATTTTTAGTTTACAGGGAATGAAATACTACAAATAGATGATTTCTAACCCTTAAAAATAAAAAAAACTTTAATTTATAATATTAAACACGCTTAAATATTTTTAAATATCATTTATATCCAATTTGTTTTAAAACAAGTATATTAAACGAAATTTAACCAATTTTCAGTTAACAGGTTATGAAAGACTTCAAATAGATGATTTCTAGCTCTTAAAAATAAAGAAAAAACTTTAATTTATAATATTAAACACGCTTATATATTTTTAAATATCATTTATATCAATTTTGTTATAAAATAAGAATATTGAACGTAATTTAACTAATTTTTAGTTTACAGGGAATGAAATACTATAAGTAGATGATTTCTAACCATTAAAAATAAAAAAAACCTTTAATTTATAATATTAAACACGCTTACATATTTTTAAAAATCATTTATATCAATTTTGCTATAAAATAAGAATATTGAACGTAATTCAACTAATTTTTAGTTTACAGGGAATGAAATACTACAAGTAGATGATTTCTAACCATTAAAAATAAAAAAAAACCTTTAATTTATAATATTAAACACGTTTATATATTTTTAAATATCATTTATATCAATTTTGTTATAAAATAAGAATATTGAACGTAATTTAACTAATTTTTAGTTTACAGGGAATGAAATACTACAAGTAGATGATTTCTAACCATTAAAAATAAAAAAAACCTTTAATTTATAATATTAAACACGCTTATATATTTTTAAATATCATTTATATCAATTTTGTTGTAAAATAAGTATATTAAACGTAATTTAACTAATTTTTAGTTTACAGGGAATGAAATACTACAAGTAAATGATGTCTAACCCTTAAAAATAAAAAAACCTTCAATTTATAATATTACACACGCTTATATATTTTTAAATATTATTCATATCAATTTAGACGAAATTTAACTAATTTTTCTATAGTTTAATTTCGAGTGATATTCCCAATCCCTTATTTATCGAGTAAATCAATCCCGGGTCGAACCCACTATAACCTAAAACTAGTAACAACCCTCACCGTTCATGACGAATTTTCTCTTCAACAATTTACGTAAAATATTAACGAATATCACTTATATTTAGTATCACTAAACGTCAAATTAATACACAAACTGTCAAAAATTATACGAAATTTTATTGACGCGTATCGCGGATCCGCTCCGATTCGTTGTTGACGGGGCACTGAGCATGGATGGAATAGCACCCTCTACCGTCCGCGAATGATCTAATCCCCCACCATTTCCCAGGGAAGGACTGCTGCGGAAAAACGGACTCTTCCTCATAAAAATCTGATGCTGCGAGAATAATTACTATTAAATTCGGATTAATAATGTACCAGATGTTTCAGATAATAGATTTTGTAGTAATTCGACGTCTGGTTGTTTTCGTATTTAAGAAAAAAATGTTCAAAGACGAAAATTTTTTGAGCATATGGATTCCTGAATAAAATGCCGTATGGAACCTAGATATAACCTTAAAATCCCAGCTAGACTAACAAATGAAGGGATATTTATGAAAAACTACTTGCTAGATACCATTCTAACTAAATTCCACTCTTCTTAAGGTTTAGAGAATAGGATTGAGCAACAAGATCTAATGTGGAGCTTCGGAGAATTTTGACTTGAGTTGTTCGTTCGATTTGACGTTTACTTTGGTAAATATCAACAAAAACCGTCATCAAATTGATAAATCACGTTAAATTAACCAGAAAACTAGTTTTATTAGTAATAATGACATACCAGATTATTATTTAATTACTAGAGAGGTTAATTAATTTTCTAATTGGATATGACGTCTTTTTTTATTCAAAATATTCTCGTAATAGCATTCGTATGACAATAGTAATGTCAAATTTGACGTATTGACATCTATGTTGTCATATTTCGAAACTTTAGTAGTAAACCTCATATATAATCATAGAAAAGGACGGTATAAACCGTATAGTATTTGTATAAAAGTTGTTTTATTACTCTATCAAAGTACCAGAGATGTATTTATGAAGAAACGATTCTAAATAAAATAAATTAATCCGTCTCTGTTCGAAATTCATCTCTTCTAATCAAGTTCGACGATGATTTTACTAAAAATAACGAAGATTTAAAAAAATGTGAAAAGTGAAAGAAAAGAAATTATTTTGACGAATTAAACTAAAAATTGATTGGATCACATCGCGATAGTGATTAATTAAATTTCCAACGAGTGGCCTTGCGATTTATTTATGGTTATCGCAAATGCCAGAAGTACTGGAAATTGTAAACGAGTCCAGACATCCTCTCCTTTGTATTTTCCCTTAAAGACGTTATTCATCTTCTTTTTTACATCCGATTTAGTTGCTGATGCATGATGATGACTGATTCTACTTTTAACTGCAAATCGTGAGGTGGTAATCCAGGTAATTCTGAATATCACAAAGATTGAAATTTTGTCAAATATTGTTTTATTCATTCTAGGCCACATTGTATATGGAAGTTAACGATTTTTTTTACATTTCATGATGATTTTGTGTATTGTCAAAACGAACCCTTCTAAATTTCAATTCCATTCAATTCAATAGATTCGTGAATTCAGAGAACAGCAATTAAAATGCATGCGCTCGAACTCGATTGTTCGAATTTCGATGTCCTATTTATATTTCTCCCCTTTTCGATGATTTCTCATACTTTTTTTCTCTAAAATAATCGGGAGTCTTCCCTACACTAAATATAAAATTTATATACGAATTTTCGCAAATTTATGATTCGTAAGTTTTAATACCAAGAAACTATTGATTGAACCCCGTATTTTAATCGCAAATCTTCATAGTCTAGGCGCGTCTCAACCTGGAGGCCGTGGAAGAATTCCAGGGAAAGCTATTAAAATTTCAAAGTACTGTAAAGATGAAGCTGTTTGACTACGCGGCCTGCAAAATTTGGAACCGAAATTTTTCTTTCTTTCCAAGATTAAACAACCTCCTCGATAATTTCCAAAGTTTTCCAAAAAGAAATTAATGACCTAGTGATGAGGTTTGTTTGAATTGACTACCAAAACCAAAGAATAGTTGAAGAGAGTTCACTAAAGGGAGCTTAAACTCCAAAGCTCGAAAAGGAGTTCAAAGAATCCTCATCCAATAAAAATAATTTATTGCCAAAAAAAATTTTCGTTGTTTATTGTCAATTTTTAAAAAACGTTGTGGTTTGATTAAATTTTTTTCAAACGACAATACATTATAAGATAATCGAATAAAAATAAATTGGAAACAAAAAAACGATAGAAATTAATTCGATCTCAATTACCTCAATTTTCCATCATTTCCTTTCAATTGCACCTTTCCAATTATGCCAGTACAAATAAACCCACCCCCGTCCCTCCCTGTACTCATTTCGAATTCCTACCATTCACATCGAATAATTATTTAGTTTTCCAAAAGAAACCGATACGAGATTTTCCGGATGAGGAAATTCATTTACGTTTAACGTCGCGGTCGAAAAAAAAATCCTATTAATATATAAAAAAAATTGATATGATTATCTGGACACGCGGTAATTGTATAAATAATTCGACACATCAAATATTCATATCTTTGAGTGCAATTCCCAAAATCGATTCTTTGGTATCGATATCGATTCGAATATTCTAGTTTCGTTATTATTAAATTGAACCAACAAAAACTTTACAGATTTGAACAGAATTCCTATGAATGGTTGATGAATTGATTATTTACTAAAATTATTATTATTTGATAGTTATTTAATGTTTTAACCTTCAAAATTTCTGGTTCCAATTTGGACAAGCTTTTTTGTATATTAATCTGTCTTTTAAACAATTTCTTTTTCCTTTAAATTGCTATTTTATCACTAACAAACGAACGTGCAGTTATCGTGTAATCTCAAGTTTAAATATTCTAGTTAAAACAGCCTCTACACTAATTGATGTTTTTTATTGATCCAAACACTAAAAAAAAAGTATTAAACTTGGATAAAATGATCCTTTTGATCCTTGTATAAGTAAGAAAAGTATTTATTAAATATTTCGTATTATAGACTTTATGAACCACTCTGTATAGTAATATCACGTGTGAAAAGTTTGAAATATCTTTAGCTTTTAGCTGTAGTTTTAACCACCAAAAAATTCTTTGGAAAAAGCGGACAAAATATTTCTTTCTCGAAAAACTTAACAAGGCACATTTTTCAAAGAGAAGCTTTCGGTTTTCCACAAGATTTATTTTCTCACTTTATCCCAACAAGACGGTCATCCCACTCATATCTGACGTAATATATCATTTTTATTTCTGATAAATTTTTGTTGTGTTACGAACTTTTTTACAACACGCTCTGTCTGGGACATACGTCCAATTTTTTTCGTAAAACGCTTACAGTTTTCATTTTATTCAACCTCTTCAGCACTATACACCCAAAAACAAATAACCTCAAAAACATCCCAAATGAAAATACCGTCTAGTTTAGAAAATCTGAAATAACCAAGAATGTAGCGGAAATCGTAATTGTAGACTATTTGAAAGGTTTCCACGTGTTAACCAGATCTGACACCACGTGATTAAACCTTTCTTTAAGTATCTTTTGTATTTGACCACTCCATCAGCTAATATTTCGAAATTATGAAACAAGATAAACATTTGATGGGAAATTATGTTATTGAGTAAAGTTACAACTTTTTCTTCTTTCTGTTTTCTTAAGACTTAGTCTCGTTTCTTTTACTATCCAGCTACTTGATAAATAGATGTCTCGTCATCTCTTAGAAGATCCCCCTGGAAGTCTTTTTGAATTTAAAATCAGTTCAAAATAAAATATTTTAACGTAAATAAAAAGAACGCTGAAAAGATTAAATTGAAATAAAAAAAAGCAGAAAATAAAAAAAGATGAAGAAAACGAAGCCCACAAGTATTACCATGAAGTGTGATGTTTGTCCAATGTTTTCATTAAATATTTTGATGAAAATCCATAGCGGACTGCTTTCAAAATATTATGGTTTTAATTGATTCAATTTCGCTAATTATATTTTGTTTCACGAACATTGCAACGTTGCAATTTAAAGCCAAAGGATTTCAATATCATTTTAATTATTTTTTTGTATGTGTTTACGTATGAAAAATTCAGTCGCTGCTAATGGATGGAATACACAAAGTAGATTCACGTTTCGGCTGTAAATATTATGGAAAACATCGATGGAATAATTGAAACTCTACACTGAAAAAAAGTATTTGACTGACAAAAAGTTGTGTGATCCTTATAATACCAAATCTGTTGATTTATTTAGTCCCTACGAATTTTCATAGAGCCCTTATAAACTTTTCTGTTTCTGTACTACTCCATATTATCAAAGACAACTCCCTGTCTATGGGTTTTTCTCGGAGGCTTTGGTGTTACAATTTTTGACAAATCTGGACTAAAAACGCATCTTAATCAATTGAGGATACTTCCAGAGTCGACATTAATTAGATTTAACCCGCCCAAACTTGTAATTTCTTCAAGTACCATCTAAGTTTTACCGGATACTGCAAAACCGATATTCACTAAATTAATATAACAATCGAAATAATCAACGAAAATCACAAATTTATTGGTAAAATTTCGAATCGAATATTACCAATTCTATTATTATTATTACTAATAATTGTATTCAAAATTTGAAGCTTCTATGTTTACTGGAATTGTTTCAAAGTTTTATTGATTTGTCAGTCAGTAAGTAACAACGTTGAAATCATCGGCGATTCATCTTCTATAACTTTTTCTTATTGTATAAGAACAAAATTGAAGATTTTTAACAAGAGAGAAATCTTCGTTTGGCAGTTTGCCTACAGATGAACGATCTTTAGAGAAAATTCTTCTTTTTCAATCCATTATTTTGATAGTTCTTCTGTTTTAGGTATGAAGAACTCGATGGAAACATCTTCACGACGCTTTGGAATGCCTACCACGTCTAATAAATCGCGCGTTTTCAATTCACGATCTGCCAGATCTTCAACGTTTCTGGAACCATCATCCCATTCCTTTGAGGAAGCAATCCTATAGGAATCTCTAGGTCGTGCTAGGTACTTCGGGAACCATCCTCGTGGTTCAGCACATCCTGGAGGAACAAGATAAGAAAAAGGGAGTCAGACACACATTAATCGATGACAATAAACTCTGGTACGATCTTATATACAAAGAGGAAGACAACAAAGAAGCTGAAGATGAGGAAATGGATTAGATAGTTTTGAATGTTTGTGTAGTAAAAATTTTACCTCAAACTACTAATTCAGTGCAGTTATACAACACCGCTTCTAATAACGTTGCTGTTCTTACGTTTTGAAACGGGCTGTAGGGTTGTACGTGTCTAGCATAGAAACGATCGGTAACCAGGGGGAGCTTTTATCTATTTAAGTTCGAAAACGCCCCGTATACAATTTATAAACAACAAAACAAGTCTCATTTGCCAGTAGAGATTGAACTATCGAGAAATTGATGAACTATGAGGTGATTTGCATTAGAGAAAACATGAAAACGCTAATTGGAGGTTATGTCGAGAATACAAATAACAAAATTTGTCGTTGGGATGTTTATTTATATAATCAGAGACGACCAATGCCCAGTTAAACAACTGGGTACAGGAATTCAGTTTCCTAACTGGCGCAGTCGGTGAAATTTTAATCAGTTTCTTTGATGGTATGAATCTAATATAAATAAGTCAATGTTGAGTAAGTAATTATAAATTCCGAGGTGTTTTTGTTTTATAATTTCGCCCTACATTAAAAAAAAACATGAAAAATGGACGAAATTTAAAAAAATGTTTCACATAAGTTAATACGTTTTTGAAGTTTAGTAAAATGATTTTTACTTCGAGATTGGATAAACCTCGTAATTAAAGTGCAGACTTTAATTGCATTCATCTAACAAGTCCCTAAATTGGTAACCAGCCCTTTCTACAATTCCAAACGGTTGTAATAATTGCCTAAAAAGGTTAAATTACATCGGACGAAGTAGTTTTTGTTCTTTTACGGCCCATAACCGACATCGCATTCGGTACTATTACTTACAATATCTTTTCCATTTGTATGATAATCAAATTAGATTCGAAATAAATTGGGAAACTTTTCGAAACTTTCCATATCTCAATTAGAAAGTCAGATTAAAAGACAAGGGCGCTGGGATCGGCGAAACTTTTAAACTGACAAACCAATCAATGGTGACTAATTGATGTTTTTAATCTGGATCTGAATTATTTCCATGTTTACCGTAGTTCCGTAAGACTAAATTCAAAACCGTTTCATCTTTATTTATAACAGTTTTCTTAGGTGGATTAAAAAACTCGTGAGCTCACACATAGATGGAATTACAAGCATCAAATCCGTATGTTTATTTATCTTGACAATTGACATTGACAGTAATGACACTACTGGTACGATTTTCAGTTAGCTCTAACCACAAACTTACCCTAAAAAGAAAGGTATAGTTAGTTATTATTCTGTGGAAACAACATGGCGGATTTTCGATACACATGCATTCGCCTCATTTTTAAATTCGTAGTTTGACATTGACAGTAAGTGACAGAACTAAACTTGTGTTACAGAAATTAACATGCAAGTTGACATTATTATTTGGTATGTTTTATGGCCATTACCTTCAAAAAATACTTTTAGAAATTTGACAGCTGTGGTATATTTAGTTTATGAATTATTATTCGAGAAATAATTTGAAATGTGTACTAAAACAAGTGATACGCCTATGGATTACGAATGGTTTATCATTTCGATACTCCCTCATTTATAAAAATAGACTATAACTTGGTTTCACGTCGATAAAGTAGGAATCTTTTCTCTTGAACACAAAATACAAAAATAGTGGAAACTGATTTAGCGAATTCAACAATAGAATTTATGGCAATAATTCAAAATACTTTTCGGTTCATAAAATCTTGTTGTTGGTAGAAGTGGTTATAATACTGATGCTCTTCAGAAAACATTTTCTAAAGGTCTTTGTTAAAATCTCAAAATCTCGAAAAACGGGATTGCTTGGAGTCTTGAGTGTAAATAAGTATTTTTTTTTTGTTAATAGATCAGGTATATGGGTAATCCGAAGATTTTACATGGAAATAATAATTTACAATCGGTGACAGATGTTTCTTTTTTTATACAGATCACGTGACAATCGTTTTTATAAGAAATATTTTGTGGATACTTTAAAAATATGGGAAATATATTTATTCATAAGGAATTATTGTTATGATTCACTTTTTTGTGTATTAAATACAAAAATTATTATGCAAAATACCCAATACAAAATCTGAATGTAATTTAATATCCGTCGCAATGTATAGCTACGGAAGTAGTTGTTTTTTATTTTTGAATATGTTTCTTTCGGAACTTAACGAGATTAAAAGTTGAATAATATATAAAAAACTTGACTTTCCTCATCGTGCAATTCCCTACCCCTCACGGCATATAGTTATGGAAGTAATTGTGTCAAAAAAGGTCAAAATTTCATTAGTATTGGACTTATCGAAATATAATACAAAAAAATTGATTTTCCTCGAAGTGTTTTCACAAAAATATAATCCAATACGTGTAACGACATATAGCGGTGGTGTTGGTTGTTTTTACTTATCAAAAACCTTCGAAATTTAACTATTTTAGTGCAATGCAAGTTAATGTTGAATGACATTATAAAAAAATCGAGTTTTATCATGATTTTCGGCAAAAATATATTTCAATATTTGCAGGGATATATAGCTATCGAAATTGGTGTTTTTAATTTAGAAACATCCAGTTTAGTCAATACTTAAAGCAAAATTATAATTTAATACCCATCGTGGTACATAGATAGTGAAGTAATTGTTTTAACTTCCCAAAAACAATAAAAATTCGGTTTTTTTCGAACTTTGGAATCACTTACCAAGAGTTTTTGTGAGCGAAAATATAATTTAATACCCGTCGTGCCAGATAGCTAGTGAAGTAATTGTTTTATCTCCCACAAACAGTCGATACTACATTATTTTTCAGCTTATTCAAGGTTGTTTCATCCGATCACAAAATGTAATCATTCTCGTAAAGAGTATAGAGAAAATACGGATGATAAATGCGTTTGTCTTTGTCCAGAACGCGACGCGTCGTCAACAGAGACCGTTTTTAAGAATTTCTGCTACGTCTCATACAATCGAACGATTCGTTAGCGACGAGTTCGGAAATTGTTGACAAAATTTATTCATTATGAAAACGCGTCTACTCGATGAGCACGCGTTATCATAACACAACTGTCAGAATTACGAACAAGCTTCGTTTCAATATTTTCCGATGACGTTTCCGTATTTATGAGCGTTGCTGAACTTGTGCTAATTTTTTTTCAAAAGACTGTATAATTGTATTAAAGTTTTTAGAAAATAATTAACTTGTCTTGATCATATTGTCGCCCCCCGTCTATGTTACCGACTGAGCGAATACACAGAATCGCCGGTAAATACGAAGCCTTATCTACGGAGTAATAAATAACTTCGAGATTTAGCGATAGGTGGCGATGGCGGTTTCCGGCGGAGCTCCCGAACCGGCCACGTACTGGACACCAATTGTTTCCGAATAAAAAAATATGGCAACTCTCTGTTTCCATCTCTATTTACCTCGGCTTAGAACGACTTGATTTACGATTATTTTCTTAATTAAACGGTTATGCAATTCTAAGTTGGGTTGTTTAAGCTTGATTGGAGATGCGTTCCTTTGATAATGAATTCATTTAGTTCGGAAATTTATTGAGAGAAAAACGAAAACAATTTGGTATATATGTGTAAGTGTAATAACAGAAACGCCGTCCCTTTCGTAATTATTGGGCCCTTTCTACTTGTTTATTTTCAATTTGCACACACATAAAAAACCATATTAGGGTTTTTTCCGCTACGACAGACGTCAAAAGAATATTCCCATTGTGGTATTTCTACGTGAAATTTGGCAATAATGAGTATTAAGTTTTACTTGAAAATAATTACGTTTTATATTTAAAAAAAGAAGATTCCAAATTAACAAAAATGTTTCGATATACAGGGTTATTATCAGAAAAATGTCGTGGGAAAATAATTAATGATTCAGAGTGATATGACCAGTTAAAACAATTCGAGTTCTCATCAGTATTAGCCGATTTTTATCAGCAGTACTCTCTTGTAGTTTGTGAGCGATGCATGCAATTTGTTGGGACGAAAAATGTAAAAAAATATTTGACTTTGTATGGCTTAAAAGTATGATCTGTATGACCATATCAATTTCAATCAGTAAAAACGAATACATGTCAGTCTATAAGGCTGTTATAACTCTTAACAAGACTTTGGGACATCGTTTGAAGAAAAATAATCCTTGAAATGGACATTTAGACCCAGGTACCACATCCTGTTTACCAGATAAGTCGTCATCTACAGAAAATGCAGTCTATGGGATTTCCTTAAACCAAAATCGATCTGCAGTCAATCGGATTCAACATTGCACAGTAATTACATTCGAAACTTGAATTTAGTACAGAAAATAAGACAGCTGGATACGATTTTGTGACTGGATAGAATATTTGTGTCAACACTTTTATTTGTATATCTTAAACGTATGATTTGTATGACCATATCATTTTCATTTAGTAAAAACGAAAACTTATCAGTCTATAGGGCTGCAATAAGTCTTAACACGACTTTGGGACGTCGTTTGAAGAAAAATAATCCTGGAAAAGGACATTTAGACCCAGGTACCACATCCTGTTTACCAGATAAGTCGTCATCTACTGAAAATACAGTCTGTGGGATTTCCTTAAACCAAAATCGATCTGCAGTCAATCGGATTCAATCTTGCACAGTAATTACATTCGAAACATGAATTTAGTACAGAAAATAAGACAGCTGGATACGATTTTGTAACTGGATAGAATATTTTTGTCAACACTTTTATTTGTATGGCCTAAACGTATGATTTGTATGACCACATCATTTTCATTCAGTAAAAACGAAAACATTTCAGTCTATAGGTCTGCAATAAGTCTTAACAAGACTTTGAAAGGATGTTTTAACAAAAATAATCCTGGAAAAGGATATTTGGACGCAGGTACTACGTTTTGGTTTACCAGATAAGTCATAATCGTATTAAATCTTGCATGATTTTGTGATTGTATAGAAACTTTTGTAGACCATTTTTAAATATATCGAAGCCTTCCAACGTCTATTAAAGACTGAAGACAAAGAAAATTGAAGCAAGATGAAAGGAAAAGTTGAAGAGACATGCAAATAACATGGACATCTTCTACACAGATAGCTACAAACTAACATTTCATCACCTTAATCTGATGGTTTATTTTGAGAAAATTCGCGTTTGTGCGTTTCCGTCGAAAAATTGTTTGGTAAACAATCGACTTATTAACCGTATAATCCGAACTTAACGAAACAATGGCCGCCGTACGAATCCACTTAAGATGAATCGAGTGAAATGTAAGCACCACCGAAACGAAAACAAATAATTCCCGTTTCTATGAAAGTGAAGCTAGTACGTATCGAGAGAGTATTCCGAGGAAAAGGAAAACCGAATCCATGAAGATCCGAAAGGGAAAGTACAATGTAGAAACGTTATCAAGCACAGACAGACCCATAAATCATTCCATTGTGTTAAGTTAAGAGATTTTCAATCCGGTTGGTATATTGGAGATGAGTTGAAGGTGACGGTCAAAGTCGACACATGGATAAATTTATTTAGGGGTAATTTTTGTTGAAATTTCATGATGTACCGAATATATTTTTGTATAAAATTCGGGATAGCATCCAGGAGCGTGTTTTGTGCTTGATTACTGCTTTGGAAATTGTAGTAAGAGTAAACTTTAAAGCACGATATCTCAAAACCTACTAGCAACTAGATTATGAGAAAACACTGTAATATAGTCCATTTCATGTTCTATCAATAGAGCTATGGTAGAATACTTTCTGTTTGATGGTTCTAGAGATATTGGCGAAAGTATATGATGATGATAATGTTATAATCGAAAATAGCGATATTAAATTTTAAAACACGATATCTCAAAACCTACTAGCAACACTAAAATATAGTCCATTTCATGATCTATCAATAGAGCTATGGTAGGATCCTTTCTGATTGATGGTTCTAGAGATATTGATAAAAGTATATGATGAAAATGGTGATATAATCGAAAATAGCGATAGTAAACTTTAAAGCACGATATCTCAAAACCTACTAGCAACTAGATTGTGAAAAAACTATAGAATATACTCCATTTCATGATCTATCAATAGAGCTATAGAAGAATACTTTCTGTTTGATGATTTTAAGGATATTGATAAAAGTATATGACGAAGATGATGATATAATAGGAAATAGTGACAGTAAACTTTAAAGCACGATATCTCAAAACCTACTAGCAACTAGATTAGGCAAAAACACTATAATATAGTCCAGTTCATGCTCTATCAATAGAGTTATGGTAGAATACTTTCTGTATGATTGTTCTAGAGATATTGGTGAAAGTATATGATGATGATGATGATATAATGGAAAATAGCAAGAGTAAACTTTAAAGCACGATATCTCAAAACCTACTAGCAACTAGATTGTGAAAAAACTGTAGAATAGAGTCCATTTCATGCTCTATTGATAGGGTTATAGTAGAATAGTTTCTGTATGATGGTTCTAGAAATATTAGTGAAAGTATATGATGATGATATAATCGAAAATAGCAAGAGTAAACTTTAAAGCACTATATTTCAAAAACTAATATCATTCAGGATATGAAAATTTTTTGTAATATAGATTATTTCATGCTCAATCAAAAGAGCTATAGTACAAATTTCTTCGTTTGACAGTTCTAGAAACATGAGCAAAAATATATGATAAATAATAATAAACTTTAAATCACTATATCTCGGAAACTAGTACTGTTCAAAATTTGAAAATTTAGTACGATATGGTTAATTTTATGTTGAATCGATAGAGCTGGATCAAAATCACACATACTTAATAGTTTTAGAGATAGAAGTAAAAGTATGGGATATATAATAGCAAATAGTGATTGTAAACTTTAGAGCGCTATATCTCGGAAACTAGAAGTATTTTAAATATGAAATTCTAATCATTTTTTATTTCTTTTTGGTTTTTTTTTAAATATTCACACGCACGTATATAAATTTCTCATATTTGTTTCTCGTATTTCTATTACCAACAACCTACCCAATAAATACTCCACTGAAACTTTCCAAACGTCTGGAAAAGTCGCAGCTCATTTACTAATTACGTCCCAACTTTCAGCATACCCTTTCCCAGACTTTTAGCCCTTTTAAGCTCCTCCATAGACCTTGGATAACGTAACGCGAGGCTCTTTCTCTAGGCGACGACGCCGGCTTTTGTTTCCCATCACTCCATTCAACGACTAGCGATGGGGTTGAGTTTCATTTGATATTTGATATCTTCCTGTTTCCATAGAGTTACCGAAGCGAAAGAAATTTATATTAAATTATACTTAAATTAATAAAAAACATTATAGAGGGTATTATGACCACTGGGGGATGAATTATGCTATTTAATTGGAGAGTTTTAACCATTTTTTTCACAACAAAGTTCCACTCTCCCCTACTTTTTAGTTTAAGACATAGACTATGACTTCTAAAATAAAAAATGTGTAGAATTCAATAAATAATTTGATTATAGTTTATAAAATGTTATTTAATTTGAAATTTTTAAGAATTTAGTTCCGTTCTTGAGGTATTACCTAAGAACGTACTTGTCCAACCTGTACATGTTTTCACGATTCTAAATCAATTGTCTTTATTCAAATTACACTAAAACTTGAAATTAAACCCTTTCTGTACTTGTATACGTTAATGGTGATGTTTGAAGTCACCCCCTGAAGCCGTTTGTTATTATTGTTTTGTTTGCTTTAATTTGGCCCACTTAATCTACCCTTGTTAGCATAAGGGATCATCTATCAACCGGGGGAAAGGTGTTTTCTATAATAGGTGCATCAAAGTGTACTTTATTGTTGTTAAGAAACTATACAGTTTCAGAAAGGGTTAAGCGAGGTATTTAAGGGTGATTACCGTGCTGAATAAAAACAAAACATTGTAGAAATGTATTAAAGAGATGTAGTGAAAGCAAAACTGATATAATCGAAAATAGCGACAGTAAACTTTAAAGCACGATATATCAAAACCTACTAGCAACTAGATTATGAAAAAACTATAGAATAGAGTCCATTTCACGCTTTATCAATAGAGTTATGGTAGAATACTTTCTGTATGATGGTTCTAGGGATATTGGTGAAAGTATATGACGATGATGATGATATAATCGAAAAAAGCGACATTAAACTTTAAAGCACGATATCTCAAAACTTACTAGAAACTAGATTATGAAAAAACTATAGAATATAGTCCATTTCATGCTCTATTAATAGAGCTATATTAGAATACTTTCTGTATGGTGGTTCTAGAGATATTGGTGAAAATATATGATGATGATGATATAATCGAAAATAGCGACAGTAAATTTTAAAGCACGATATCTCAAAACCTACTAGCAACTAGATTATGAAAAAACAACAAAACAACAAAACCTAAAGGTGTTTTCTATAATATGTGCATCAAAGTGTATGAAAAAGATATAGTGAAAACAAAACTCGTAACTAATCAGAATTCCAAGACTCGTTTATGGGTATTGTCAATTTGGAGGTTAGTTTGGGATAGTTGTGCACATCGACCCTTTATCGCATTCAAGCCCCGTCTCAGCATAACTTTTCCTTTTCCCGAAAGTTTCTTTTAGTTCATTAGAAAAGTTTTTTATTGCAAGAATATTTTTTTTTGTTTGCGGTAATTGATAATTTAAATTTGATTTCAATTGGCAAATGATTGTGCATTTTTTCGCTTTGTAAAGTATTGAGCCTTCAACTAATTTCGAATTTAATCAGGGTTTTAGGATTTAGAAATAAAACATGACAAAAAAATCCAAATTTCATTTATTTCAATTAGTTTTAATGAGAATAAACACATTTTAATCATATTTTTTCAAATTGTAAGCAATCTAATAGAATTATATAAGCGATTTCTATAATTGACGAAATTTTATAATAATTAGGACTTATTAGCTCCTTCGTATTTAACAATAATACATCTAAAAATTGAAATGCTGGTGATTTAACAAGTAACAACTTGTAATTTTTTGAGAGGTAATTTCGATCGATATAATTAATTTTTTTACTAAAATCACAGTCTAATAACATTTTTTCGAATTTAATACAGGGTTTTAGGAAATTGCCTTTTGATGATTGAAACAGTAAAAAAGGAATATTGAACCAAATTTTGAAGAATTTCATCATTTTAAGTACATTTCCAAACTAACATCACGTATTTAAGGCCTTCATGTTGACCTTAGACCAAGTTCATGAAATACTTCGACATTTTTTAATTGATTTCGTCAACTTATTTTGAAACGCAAATCAGGAAATTTTTGTTTAACCACCCTCCATCATATATTTTGCGATGTAAAAGTCCTCTCAAAACATTGTATCATCTCCAACGTGATATTTAAGTACCAAACAACTAATTTAGTGTTAATATACCTTCCACAACCTTAAATAAACCCACTTATCGAAATCTTACATTGTTAGGGTACTTTTTTATAACAACCCCCTTATTAGCAAATTGTATCCCCCCAAAACATCCTGTTCAGCATGCTAATTGGTTTGATGTATATTTAAAACATTCCCGTCTAAACTATTGCGATATACGTTAAAAATTGGTAACTTTGAATTCCAAAGCTCTTTCAAGTGGTTGACCGTCTTCTTAAGACTAGGATTCGTATGAATCTGATTGTATGAAGTGGAGGATTGGTTTAAAAACCCTGAAAAACGACAACGTTGACAAATACTCAGACGACATCAAATAACTGTGACTAAATTTCCATATAGAGTTTCATACTATTAACATCACGAGTAATTTAGCGTGTAGTGTAGTGTAAACAGTATGTTTTACTGAAAAATAGTAAGGGGTTGATGGATGTTATATAAATTTATATCCCCTAATCGTGTATTATAATATACGTAGATTTTTTCCGTTTTCTAGTCGCACTGATTAAACTATGAATATATTTCCTTAACGGGACGTTCGGGAATATATATTTTCCTCAATATCGTCCTTATAAACCTCGGAAATACAAACACTTTTCGTGGAAACAATCTCCATTCAATTTCTGTTACGTGCCTAGTAAACGTATGTATATTTATATATAATGAATTCATTTTATGTTGAATGTGTATAAATCTGGAACGAAGGTAGAGGAAAAGGGATAGAGAGAAGAGAAGAAGAAGTTAATTCTGTGTGTGTGTGTGTGTAGCTTGTAATAAATATCATAACATAAACGTACTAAAACTGCCTTTCTACTTCACCATAATATATTCTGCGAAACGGCTTAACTGGATTAATCCACTAAACAACTAAAAATTTAGAGGTGCTTCTGTTATATATAAGAACGAATTTACACCAGATAAATTTATCAAAACCTTCCATTTAACGGTATAGTTCAGAAAATACTTGTTTTGACAATAGATTTTTGATTATAATAAATCTAATTGAGAAAAAAACAAGCGCTGCTTATATACTTACATCTCGTCCAAACTTGTATTGAGCCATAACGGTGTAGTTGGTAAGGTTGTCGAATTGCTTCATTTTCAACATAAAGATTTGAGATTCGAACGATTCTTAGTCAAAAAAAAAAAATAAACCTACATACAATTTTTAACTAATATATTCAGTTCATGAATTCTAGGCCTCGTATAGTGATAGAGCGCTTGCTCAATGATCTATACACGCGTAAATTACAAGCTTTACACTTAGTTTCAACTTGTTGGTTCGATCTATTTAATTATAATAGAGTTCGAATGACCATTCAGTCAAGTTGTTTTGAAAAATTTTTGTCTATAGAAGAATTAACTTGTATCCATCATTTTCTATGTTTTTTATTATGATTCTACATCTAATAGTGTGCATTGTAAAGGAGAG
Organism: Diorhabda carinulata; assembly: GCF_026250575.1. Taxonomy (NCBI): domain Eukaryota; kingdom Metazoa; phylum Arthropoda; class Insecta; order Coleoptera; family Chrysomelidae; genus Diorhabda; species Diorhabda carinulata. The sequence continues at coordinate 12,439,249 of NC_079466.1, read as the reverse complement.
TGCGTGCCAAAAAAAGCGAAGATCACGAAAATCACCAAAAAAATTAATATTTTGAGTTTCTCTTTGATTGACTTCAAGGATTTATAATCAATCATGAATGCAGGACATAACTACTATTTACTAAGACAGTTGTGTCAGAAAATTATTGTAGTAGTGTCAAAATCGATCTAGGTGTGTTCTTGCTTCATACCAATGCTCCAATCAACACCGCCAAGCTTACCAAAGACTAAACACTCACCAAATAGTCTTGATTTGGCCTCGTGCGATTATTTCGTCAAAAGTTATCGTTAAAACATTCAACAGATCTTGTCAAAAGTATATTTGCCTGTCTCAGCTCCTGTAGAATGTTCCAATAACTGATTTCATCCCTATCCATCCTTTTTCCAGTGTTTTTCCTATTATTATGTTCTATTTCCATGTGTCCTGGATTCAATTGCAGGATAACTCCATTCTACTTTTGGATTTAATGGTTGTTGCGGAATTTGAATTCAATGGCTGCTGAGGAGTTTGGATTTAATGGCTGCTGAAGAATTTGGATTTAATGGCTGCTGAGGAGTTTGGATTTAATGGCTGCTGAGAAATTTAGATTCAATGGCTGCTGAGAAATTTAGATTCAATGGCTACTGAGAAATTTAGATTCAATGGCTGCTGAGTAGTTTGGATTTAATGGATGCTGAGGAATTTGTATTTAATGGCTGCTGAGGAGTTTGGATTTAATGGCTGCCGAAGAATTTAGATTTAATGGCTGCTGAGGAATTTGGATTTAATGGCTGCCGAAGAATTTAGATTTAATGGCTGCTGAGCAATTTGGATTTAATGGCTGCTGAGGAGTTTGGATTTAATGGCTGCTGAGTTATTTAGAATTAATGGCTGCTGAGGAGTTTGGATTTAATGGCTGCTGAGGAATTTGGATTTAATAGCTGCTGAGAAGTTTGGATTTAATGGCTGCTGAGGAGTTCTTGAATTTTGTAACTGATTGTTCAATTTAGTTTGTTAATAGTTAATTAGAACCCTATAAAGATTATTTTACTTTATTAAATTAAATCAAATAATTAAACTAAATTAAATTAAAATTGAACTTTGAATTGAATTGAACCGCAAATCCAAGATGGATCCTGTATTCGGTTTCCGGTCTAAACGACTAAAAATATTCAGTAGTAATCATTTCAACGCTTCTCTAACTTTTAATTGACGCGCTTGTAGAAGGATTTATCATTTGTATTAAGATAGGCTTCAATTTCATCAATTGCTTCATCATTTTCATATCCCAATCATTTAATATCTTCCGCCGTTCGATTTCCATCTAAATTTTTTTACGTAAAATCATCAAGATGAATCGAACATCCTACACTGAAATCAATTAAATCAAAGGGGAGCGCTGATTGGGGGACAATGGGCGGCGAAGGACGTTAACTATTCTCCAAATCTGCGGTAGGATCCTTAATTAGATCTTGTTCATGCAAATAGGGATTGTTTCCAGATTTCAACGATGATTTGAGTAGAAAATATAAGGTGTGCTTAGAAAATAACCTCATTTTCTAATAATAACCACGACAATTTGGAAAAGACGCAGTTGATGAAAGTTCTTGATGAATTTGAAACGTTAGAAAACCCACCTAGTATCAGGATTAACCTATTAATCGAAGTACCAAAAAGATCGAAGAGTTTGAACTCCTACCACATCCAGTAGTTAGTCTTAACTCTATCTGATCTTGAAAAATTGTCTTAAGAACTTAGCGTAGAATATTCAGGGTGTCTTTTATGTGACACCCTCTATATTATAATCGCTACCCTTATAAATATAGGAATAATTTCGATACAGGGATATTGAGACAAAACTTTAGTAACGTTTCCATGGTGAGGGAACTTAACTATTAACCTGAACCGATACCAAAAATCGAATTGCATTCTCATTAAGTTGTAATCACTGGCGGGACGCCCGCGTTTCATTATAGGGGGGAAATAGCCTCATAAATCTCTTCCTTTTACCCCCGCGTCGTTTCAACTTTCTCCAATTTCCCCCAATACATTTCTCTGTTTTTTTTTCGAAATTTTTCTCTAATTTACACTAATCGAATTTGAAGGTTATAATTAAACTTTTTTGTTGTTTTTTTTTTTCGAAATGATACATTAGAAGCGTTTAGACAACACTCAATTTTTCGTATTCTTCTTTTTCCGGTTAATTTGATCATATTCGAATGTAGTTGCGATCTTATATTAAAATTCTCGCGACGAAAAGTGAATTCAATAGAACAATGTCAAATCAGTGACAAAGCAAACGGTTCGATAAATAACTGGCCGCTAAATCAACGAAGCAAAAATCACAAATACACCATCAGCATCAGCAATACTTTCACATAGCTTTGAATCTGAGGCAAAGACATCGAAAACGCGTGGCGCAAATATGAAACGTTGCCATATATTATGAAAAATCCGTAAATAAACGAAATCTTGATATATAGATTCAATAGACTTTTTTGTAATGGAACGAATTAACAATCAACCTTAAACAGTCTAGCCTAACCTAACTAAATATATACATATTAAATCCGGAGTATTCCTGGGAGTGCTTTTAAACTTATTTATTACGTCGGACTTGCTAAACACAATGCAAAATGTAGTTTTTCCTTAAATAAATACCAGGATCTGAATAAAACCCAGAAATTTACAAATCGCAGCTGTTATTACAAAATAAAATTCTAGGTATAAAACCTGGACATACGGAGTACAGATGTGGGGATCTGCTTACCTGTCAAAGAACTTTTTCTAGATTTAATATCGTTTAGAAAATGTCCGATATAAAGTTTTTAACTAAAATTACTCACAAAAAAAGATGAATGATTTGGAGATGTGGCAATAATGCGAAAAGACGTCGAGAATCTCTCGTGGATCTTCTCGGTCGTATCTCAGGAGTTGATACATTATAGGATTAACGTGTCAGCGGTGATGAAGGAGGCGTTGCGGTTTCGCATTGGAACCAGAGGGGGTAGGGGGTGATTTTGCTTTGCCCTTCGAGAAACTTGCCGTTTACCGGCACTAGCCTGATGTTCCCTTAATGTCCTTTACAAGGGTCCTTATGCAACTTCTTATAAGAAACTATAGAGATGTTTATAGTACAGGAGTAATTAGTGCAGGCATTTAAGCTCAAAATGGTAACAAGCATCCGAATTTTTTAATGCAGCTCCGATTTTCATGAAAATTTGGAATTAAGCTCATTTTACCCTCAATATCGAGATCTATATGGTCGCAAGGTGTACAAGTTGTTTTTAAGAGATTAAAACCACCCCTTATTGAAAAATGCCGATATTATAGTTTTTCTTACTTTTTTTCAATTCAAATTTAATTCGTTTAAGCAGCATAAATATTTTAACATATTGTATAATAGAAAATTTATAAATTTTGAAGTATCCACCATTAAAAATCTTTAAAAACTACTCTTCTTATGAAAATAATATAGGAATAAATCGATTTAAAACGTTGCAATTTCATTTTTACTATGAAAAATTCATTAATAATGTTTAATTGGTTATTAATTTATATTATTCAACCCTTAAAAACTACCCCTTTGCAGAGAATGAAATAAAAATAAATCTAACGACTGCCAACTTTTAGATTTTGCATTCTTTTTGGTATTTCTCATCTCTACTTGAAGTAATTTTTAATTGTCTATACCCTGTCAACCCTTAAGAACCACCCCTTTGATAAAAAATAAAAAGAAAATTTTTTTATGACTGTTAATATTTTGATTTTGAATTCTTTCGGTATTCGAGTATATTTTCCAAATGCAACGTGATTTTTCATTCTCTACACCCCAAAACCCCTTAAAAACCACCCCTTTATCAAGATTATATCATCAGATCATCTCTTGATACTCTCGAATCTACCTACAGGCAAATTAGCATCAACAGAAAAAATCTGTGCATCAAAATTTGAAACTTATTCATTTCATATAATTCACAAAAAAAATTTGAAATTCTTATTTTTTTTGTAACTCCATTGATTTTAAAGCTATAACATCCTACAAAAAACCATTTTGAAGGTAATTTTTAGGGCTATAAATCTATGTATCTTAGAAGGGCTTGAAAACCTCCACATTTTATTAATAAAGGGTCAAAGGGCTGTGGATAAGCAATCCTCGCACTATAGTGACAGATTAATTTGATTATAACTACGTCAATTTTTATGCTACAAAAAAAATAAAAAAAGCAAAATAATCGACGACTTAAAGACATCATAAATAACATACAAATAAAGTATTTGGTGCAAGAAACAAATTTATTTTTTATCTTAAATGAAATGACATTAGTTTTAGTGCAATTTTTTTCTTTAACTATTTTACATCATAAATCACTGAAGTTTCGATCGAAACGACTCTTATCAATAATCATTCTAAAGGTCTTTTTAAACTCTTTAAAAAGTATCTCATGACTTTTTGTTGAAAAAAGTACCCTTTCTAATTATTTGAAGTTAAATACTCAATTACGTAAAACAAAAGCTATTCAACTATCTATAATTTGCTTTAGATACAACATTAAGATCTTGGAAAATAGCTTAATTTCTTTGTTTTTTTATAAGCTTCATTTTTGTTCATTACACTTTTTTCGATAAAATGCATCATTACAGACTTATACGTAAAAAACTATCGAAAAATGCGGTTTTTTGACGAAAAATCGTACTTTTCAATTGCGAATAACGTAAAAACTATTGATCTGACGAAAAATTTTATATGACATTTCTTACTTTAAATTCATAGATCTTTCGATTTCTGGTTTTTGATGAAAAAAGTGGTGGCATCCCATTATTACCACCCTTCCACGAAGACCAGTTTTTCTTAATCTTCTTTTCAATATAGAACTTCTCTGGATCGGCGAGTCGTCAATCACGTTTCCTGATCAGTACCATACGTTTATCTTCAGATAGTTTCTTGATTTTATCCATTCTAAAACTTTCAAGTGTGAATTTGCGAGAAAACGAAAAAAATCCCAGTAAGATATTTTCTCTATAATTTTACCGCACTATAATATCGTTGATACTCTATCAAGACTTCTTTCTTTAGTCTTTAAGACGTCAGCTATCTACCATATTAACCTTCCTGGGCAGTTTTATTGAAGTGGCCCGGATTAGGCCGGATTACACTTTTCTCATAGGGCAAGGTGGTGAAATTATATCTACAAAATGATTACTATCCATCTCAGCTTTATTATCCACTGAAAAACTCCAATTTTCTTTACTTAATGGACGACATCTGAAGCGAAATGTTAATGGTTAGTTAATTTTAAATGATTTCTTATAATTAACGTCCGTGTGATCAAAATTATCATTTTTCCAATTTTAATTACCAATACAAGCTTCAATTTTAGTAATTACTTCTTTAATTTTATAATCAGAAGTCACTGGGGGCTAAATCTGGATTATACGTCGAAATTTAATCATCGTTAACATCGATTTATGAATCGGTGCATTATCTTAATGAAATAGTGGTTTTTTCTTCGACATATGAAACGATTTATCATCGATTTTTGCATTCAAACGATCCAACAACTGAATCCATAACCTTCCCAGCTGATTATTGTGCTTTTGAACTTGGTTCACCAACTGCAGTCCACTCAAATGATGATTATTTTGATTCAGGAATAAATTCATTAATTTCCTCTTCATTTTCATCTACATTTTCTTCTTCTTCTTCTTCTTGGCGTTTCTTGGTGTTTCAAAACAGCCTCGAAAAAATCGAAGCTATCCAAATGGAATAGTAAAATATGGTTTCCAGAACATATTTCAAGTGAAAATATATGTTTAAAACGTAGGAGGAGATGTGAAATTATCAAAATTGATCGTTTAACTTTTCTATTAACTTGACGGTTTAAATTATTTTACCGACAAAACGTTTTCGAATATCATATTATACTTAATGTCAAATTCCTTTTCGGAACAACTTCCAGTTTCGACTGATTCTCTAATGAATGTCGAGAATTTGCATAAACTCTTCCTACCGCGTATTTCGTTATTTAATTCCAAGGAAAAGCTGTTGTTTTTGTTTGAAACGATGAAGTGAAAAACCATGTTAGAATTATGTCAAAACTGTTAAGTTGTCTGAATATTTATTTGGTTTTTGTCTCGTTTACGATGAAAATCTTTTCCTAACGTCGCGTCAGCTCGAGAAAATGTATTTTCAACGAATGAAAAATGTTTAAATGGTAAATGGAAAAGTTTTCTTTTTGATATTTCACTAATATTTATAAATGCTGCGACTTGAAGCTTGATCTGCAATCGAAAGCAACATTTTATATCTCTAATCCTTCGATTTATATTTAATATTAACCTTACACCCTGTATAATCATCAACGTTCATACAATACAACTTTTTAATTATTTAATCCTTCGATTTATATTAAGTATTAACGATACACCCTGTATATGCACATTCACACCAATACCAATAATTTCAAATATAATCCGAAGTCTACTATTTAATTTGTGATTGAGATATGGCAACGTCAAATCTAATCATGAAGTTTGACATTTGACGTCTTGTCATACGAGTACTATAACTTGATCAAAAAGAAAAAACGAGATCAACGTTTTTCTACACATGAAGAAGCTTGTCAGTACTTAGCGATTCATCATAGTTAATTCAAACGCAGTCCTACTAATAGTAGATAGAATGTCTGGAGACAGTCACGAGATGGCGGGAGAAAAACATGCGTCGAGAACGAACACGAATCCATCTCAAAACTTAAGTAACGACTTTCATATAATATGGTACGACATCAATAACTTTATTCTTGATATAAAATGGACTGTATTTCCGTTTATCAAAAAAATCTGATAAGTTATTTTAAACAATATAATTTATATTGATATCGGTAGTGCGAATAATTTGATTCATTCATTCTGAAACGGCGATTTGAGAACGACCGGAAGCCGCATGCCGTCACGATAAAATAACGAACCTCTGACGATTTTCAATTGTTGTTATTCAGCGTTCTTTGATCAGTGAGAGTTTGGCACTTGCGTGGAATGTTTCTAACGCGTGTCGGACACGTGCGCGCAACGTCGCTAGCCGCTTTGTGACATCACCGCCAAACAAAGAAACCATGATTCATTTTAACATAACATAACCTCCCTTTCATAATTTATAGCTCGTACGATAATTAATTGGGATTTACGTCAGGTTAAATGTCTTTATCAAAAAAAATGTATAGCTTATAGTCTTATTTTATTAATAAGTGGTCTATGAATACATAGAATTTCGTCTCCATTTTGTAATACGACTCGCGTGAATCGATTTTTTAAGTATATGTAAGAAAATTTACAAATCGATTCACGCGAGTCGATTTTTATATATAAGTATATAAAAAACTTATAATTTTGAGTGATTTTACCAAATAGTTTGTTTTTAAGGGCATTGTGATCTAATAATGACAAATTATTTCTGATACGTCCCCTGGATAATTAGGCAGCACATATTACAACAGTGTAGTCGTACATGATTTTTCAATTTGCATTGTTGGACCTTCTAAGAGCGAAAATTGTATAGTGTAGTATTTTTTTAGCCCCTATCTTGACGTCTAATCACCAACAGTGTACAGGACCGACCTCGACATAATTTTTATACTTTTAATAAAATATTTAGTTGTATCTCGATGTTTTAACTTTTATAATTTTATTATTTTAGTGTGTAAATTAACCCTTTAATGGTTTTTGGTTATTTTCTTTGGCTTTTTTACTACTTATGTTTCTTAGAGGTTAGACACCGTATACGAGGTTACAAATAATGTAATGTCCCAAAGATTTACAAAAAATAGACCGTTTGGCATACTAGGAGAAAGATATAGCTCAGCGTCTCAAAATAAACAGTTTAAAATTCAATCAATAAATGACGATACAAGATATTTTCATATAATTTTTGTTGTCGTATTAACTCGAGCCGATTCTGTGAAGAAGTTGATATTTTTTAGCCCTCTACATCTAATTTCACCCCCTGATACATGGTATAGACTCGATTCAATGGTTTTAGAGTTGAAGCAACCCCTTTAGAAACCGCACTACCCCATAAAACATAGCGGTGTCATGTTTCTCTAACAATAGTGACATAGTCAAGGTCATTAATTACTAAGTTACGATGGTGTGCAAAAAGTTTGGCGCAGCAGTTGGTTGTCGGTTGCAGTTTAACATTATCGCTTATAACTAGGAACGAAAAGAAAAATTGGGTATTAGAGACGGTTCCAACGCAAGCGAGTATCGCTTTTATCTTAAAAATACCTTCTAATCTGAATAATTTATTTTAGTATGCCAGAGAGCTCGTATTATCGTGATAGAAAATGATTCTTCTTACGTGATTGGATTCCTCGATTTTCCCAAACATTTCTGGCGAACAAACGCTGGTTTACCAATCAGATTTGACTGTTCTATGTTCCTCTAAGACAAACTGCCGATTGCTTAGAAATTCCTCGTGCTTGAACAACTTATTTGGATTTGGTTCATCTTGAAAGACGATTGTTATTGTTTACAATCGACACAAGCTTTTACGAAATTTTTTGAACGATTGTCAAATCATTTAGAATTTAGAAATGTCATATATTGAACCTCTTAAAAGATTGATTTATAAAAGCAACTGCTTTGAGAGCCTTGAAAGTGTCGAACTGAGCGGTGAGACAAACACCATAAAGTCTCCTTATTTAATACAAAATGTTGCTTCATCTGTGGATTGAGATATCACAAATCATTGTTAAACAATCTATTTACTTCACTTTTGATCGGTGCTTTTGGTAACGAAGAATTTAATAATCAAGTAGCTGTTGTTCGATTTCAAATAAGTTTTTCGTACTCATAAAATAATAAAACAAACTCGATATATTTATATTTATAAGTGTTAAAATAACAGTTTAAATAACAGAATCTCATTTATTAATACCCACGTTATGTCGTAGTGAAATGTCAAATTTTGTAGAGTACTCTAATAGTACACGAATTTCTTCTTTTTCTAGTGCAAATTCGACGTTATATATATTAGTTTTTCGGAATAATGAAGTAAAAGACAAACTAGAAATATTTATATTTATAAGTGTCAAAATAACAGTTTAAATAACAGAATCTCATTCAATAATACCCACGTGTTGTAGTAAAATGTCAAATTTTGTAGAGTACTCTTATAGTACTCGAACTTCTTCTTTCTCTAATATAAACTTGACATTACATATATTAGTTGTTCGTACTAATAAAATAAAAAACAAACTCGGAATATCTATATTTATAAGTAACGAAATAACAGTTTAAATAACAGAATCTCATTCAATGTTTGTCGTAGTAAAATGTCAAATTTTGTAGAGTACTCTTATAGTACTCGTACTTCTTCTTTTTCTAATACAAACTTGACATTACATATATTAGTTTTTCGTACTAATAAAATAAAAAAACAAACTCGAAATATCTATAACCTTGATCATTCAGTTCCATTATGATCCTCGGTATACCCAGACCACAGTGACTTTACTTGGTCACGGAATTGAGTGCTTGTTTTATTTTCTATATGTAAAATATGTTCAAAAGATAAATTTTACCATATAAATTCGACTAATACGAATTTAATCAGTCTGAACTGGTCCTTTAACTCCCCATAAGCGATACCAAGTGAAACTTAATGAAACTCTTGGTCCGTTTAGGTATTAAACCTTAATAATTGTACAACAATATCTACTCGAAAGCTATTATATTCTCGGGGAGCCGCTCATAAATTTAACTTTGCTATGCCGCATAATGTTCTTGAGAAGTTGTTGGGGTACGAAAGGATCCAACTAAGACAACAGCCTTTCCATTTACAAACCAAATGTTTCAAACGAAACGTTGATTTATAAGGAAATGAATGTATGAGATTTATTTATTTGTATTCGTAAAGTTCTACAAACTTTGTTAATAGAATATTTACCACAATCATTTATATCGAGTAGTTTCTGCTTAATAAAATCCATCTGGTGGATTATAAAGTTTCATATTTTAGACAGGAGACTAGGAGTCGAAATATAGTGGAAAATGACGTGGCTAGGCAAAAAAATTAAAAGAAATTTCAATTCAGAATCATTACATCATTAAATTTTTTGCGTTAATTAGATTTTATCAATAAATCATCGATTTATTTTAATCTCTTGTCTTTTAAAGATGTTATTACCATTATTTTTCACAAAATCAGTTATTTTAGAACGCATATTCTTCCGAAATAAAAAATTAATTGTTTATTAGCGTAAGTTAACAAAATAATTACCATAAAAGACGACGATAAGGATGCTAATAGAAGACTTTGAATTATACACCCTGTATATTAAATACATTATACTAAACTCCATGGTTCGCATAACCTAGATGAAATGTGTTATTTTTCATTCATTTAGAAAAAAATTTGTCATGTCTGGTTTAACAAATACTTTAATATTAATAAGACATCCACTTTTTTATCTTGATATGCACGTTTTAACGAATCTACAATGTGTGTTCTCTTTTTTGAAATCATAAAACGATCAGAACTTTGCTAATACTTTTTACTTGTCATTTTGAATCGATCCGAAACGACATAATTGACGTTTGAAACCAACGAATAAACACTAAACTGTCATCAAGTTAGATAGTTAAAAAAACATCTTTACCGTTTGAGGAAGGTAGATTAACACATTTATATATATTTATTTTGGGGTATAAAAAGTTCCAGAGTTACAGGGAGAAAATTCTAGAAGGTTATTTTAATAAAACGTAATAGCATTAAATATCGTAAGCACCTCGTCAGCATTTATTTTATTATAAATACGAATGATTATAAACAACTTTTTAATGAATATATGTATCGTTCTTGAATATATAGTTCATTCAATGAATATTAGTTAGCTCGCAACTCCGAAATAGTTATTTTCCTAACAAGTGCGGAAAGTGATACTTTCCCGCACGCGACTGCAGTTGTCCCGAACGACGCGGAGCGGATTTCGGGCAAGCGGTCAAGTGCGGGAAAGACACTTTACGCATGTGTTAGGAGCATTATTTTTTCTACGACCGTATATACAAAAAAGTATACCAACCCATTTTTCTAAGATTATTTTATTCCAACAAACATAATAATATACAAAACTTTAACTAAAAACTACTAATTATTATAAATATTAATATTGAAAACACAATTTGTTGTATTCTGTAGACTAGTAAGAATTGCCGGTCCAGTGGAGTTATTTGGTTTCAAGTGGAAGGTAGTTGACGTCGATGAGGATGGCATCGGTTGCAGGTCGCATAAAGATGACGGTGACGGCAATGGTTTTAAGTCATTTGGCAGGTAACAGCTCGGAATTAGTTTCATTTCAGCCTTCAAAATGGCTTCGGGAAGTTCTTCGTCGGATAAATCCATTAATATTATTGTATCGGATTCGGTTTAATGTGGTTTAATTTAGAAGAAGATTGCACTTTGGTCACTTCGGTCACTTCCATGAAGTTTTGAACAACTTTGACGTTTCAGTAACAATTACATGGTTATATAAAAAATATCTTTATTATTTTATATTTTCAAAAAATTAAAAATGCTACAAAAGCTAGAAAAGGTTTAATTTTTATTTGATGGACTATTTCGTAAATATTTATTTACCTGTAGTAACAATAGTTATAATCTCAGAAGCAAAAAACTATCTAATAAGGTAAAAATTTGCATAATTTTACTTTCCCGCACTAGTGCGGGAAAGTGACACTTTCAAAACTAAAATGCGTGCGGGAAAGTGGGTTAAAACGCACGGTCGTAGAAAATAGTTATTTTCCTAACAAGTGCGGAAAGTGATACTTTCCCACACGCGACTGCAATTGTCCCGAACGACGCGGAGCGGAGTTCGGGCAAGCGGTCAAGTGCGGGAAAGACACTTTACGCATGAGTTAGGAACATTATTTTTTCTACGACCGTATATACATAAAAGTATACCAACCCATTTTTCAAAAATTATTTTATTCCAACAAACATAATAATATACAAAATTTTAACTAAAAACTATTAATTATTATAAATATTAATATTGAAAACACAATTTTTGTATTCTGTAGACTAGTAAGAATTGCCGGCCCAGTGGAGTTATTTGGTTTCAACTGGAAGGTAGATGACGTCGGTGAAGATGGCATCGGTTGCAGGTCGCATAAAGATGACGATGACGGTGACGGCAACGGTTTTAAGTCATTTGTAGTACAGAGAAACTTTTTACCATCGAATAGCGGGACCATAATGTATTAGATTTCAAAACCTTACTTAGGTCTGAAAAATACGCCAGAAATACCTCTTCCTTATAAGTTTTGGCCCCTTTCTCCTTACACCATGTAACAAAATGGTCGTATTGCTTCTCATACTTTAGTCTGGATTTGGCAGGTAACAGCTCGGAATTAGCTTCATTTGCAGCCTTCAAAACGGCTTCGGGAAGTTATTCGTCGGATGAATCCATTAATATTATTGTATCGGATTCGGTTTAATGTGGTTTAATTTAAAAGAAGATTGTTCTTATTCGGTCACTTCCAAGACGTTTTGAACAACTTTGACGTTTTAGTAACAATTACACGCTTGGGTTGTCATAGCAACTGATATCAAACCAGTTTTGATATTTGTTTCTCCTTTGAAGAATGTCACTTTCCCGCACTAGTGCGGGAAAGTGACACTTTCAAAACTAAAATGCGTGCGGGAAAGTGGGTTAAAACGCACGGTCGTAGAAAAATTATATTTCCAGTTAGTTTTCTATACTAATAAAAAAAACAAACTCGAAATATCTATATTTATACGTGACGAAATAACAGTTTAAATAACAGAATCTTATTCAATAATATCCACGTTATGTCGTAATAAAACGTCAAATTTTGTAGAGCAGTCTTATAGTACACGAACTTCTTCTTTTTCTAGTACAAATTTGACGTTTCCTATTTAAGTTTCCAGGTGGCTACAACTTGATGTTACATAACCAATATTAAAGATTATCGATTCTTCTATCTATCATCGTATATCTAGTAGTAATCTAAAAGTTATTTTTCATAACAAAACAAAACCATTATCCCGTCAGCCTTCGAAGAAAATTAACTTATTTGCTTTGGAATAGATTCAACGTAAAATAAAAACACCCGAACTCGGATTCCTTTATAAAAATCTATCTATCAATTCATCGAGACGTAAAATCGATACTAACAAACAAATTTATTAATGTATTGACTCGAACATAATTTTTTAATGGCGGCGAGCTCGTTGTTTTTGTTTTCCTAACTTTTTACTCCGTGATGTTTACATCGAGCTGGGCGGTTACAACTCAATCATTAATCACGTGTTTTATAAGTTTTTTTTCGATAAAAAGTAGATTCTCTTAAAACAACTTTATATAGAGGGTTTCTAATGTTCATTTTTGTTTAATAAGTAATCAAACAAAAAGAAATTGAAGCCTAAGGTTTTAACCTAATTTTCAGCTAGCTCTTTGAGACCTTGGTGAAAAATTGCAGCCTGCGTTCAGATAGAAATTGTAAAACAATACGATTACACCCAAGGGATGATGAAAACTATATTCGGATTCGATTTATTCAAATAATAAAAAAATATTCATGATATTTATATAGTATTTATCGATTTTCCCTCGTAGAAAAATATTGATACCCGCAAATATATGGCAAACGAACCTAATTAAATCCAACATAATCTGAGTCATTGAATGCAATCGTTCATTGGCATGACATATCGACGCCCGTGGGCAGTAAAAAGGGGTGGTGAGGGTGCCAAAAGGGGTAGTTTTGCTAGTGGCAGACATATATATGTATGCCTACTTTGCCTGATTAGTGATGCTGTCTCGTTCCCTCGTAGACGTACATTATCAGGACAGGACTCTATTTTAAAAATTATTTCAGACGATAAATCGAGTGCAACGTCCTGTATACAGGGTTTAAACAAAAATTATAATAAATTGAGCTCTTCATATTTTGAAATTAAAAAAAATTATCTCAATATTTCTCAAACTGAAAATGTATGAAATTTTTAAGATGATAAAGTCTTTTAGACCTATGAAAGTTGATGGACTATTTTCAAAACAATAAAAGGAGATTATAAGATCTACAAGGGGTATAAACTTAATATTTTGAGATCCCTGTTAAAACTCATTTCTTGCTTGTCAATTTTTTTCTACATAGTGTTAATTTACTGCCCGAATGTTCCATAGACAAAAAAAACAGTCGTAAACCCTCCCTGAAGTCCCATTAAAATGTCAATCAAATGTGGCCGTACCGATAATCGAGCTATTGAAAAGTGGTACGTGTTAGTGCTCAATAAATATTATCGGACGGGTATTTCCATTTTAAAAATGAAAATATCGTATGAATACGATCCTGTGTTAACAGATATATAATAATCTAGTTCATTTGGGTTCATATGCAGATGAAAGCTCAATTTTCGAATGACAAATGCGGTCTGGACTCGATGGACAAGTAGACAAACAGCCGCCAGAAGGAAATACGTCATTTGAAATGAAATTATAGATTCCGATTTATCTGATGATATCGTATATGATTGATTTTAGCTAATCACATCGTTATTTTTATTAGTTTAAAAATTCAAAATTGGAAAGATTACACCAATCGGATTAAGTACAATAAACGAAAGTTCAAGTTGTCTTATAATCGCCCTGGCAATCTTACTAAACTTTCTGGGTGAACGTGAGGCAACAAATTGCCGTTGGGAGTTGAGGAAAGGACTTCATTTACATGCGGAGTTATCGTTTAGTCATCGGAGTTGTTTTTTCGATATCACTCAAGAGTTTCACTAAGATAACGTGTTGTACTATGAATATAATTCTCATTTACTAATTAATATCCTTCTAGAAAGATGTCAAAGGATTTATAAAAAAAAATTCGGTCGTTAAATGATTCTGTAGAAGTAAAAACGAGTCTCCTACACATTAATGAATTTTTATTGTACAAATCCTAGCAGAATCACTATTTATTTTCAACCAAATCATTTGATTTCAATTACTTAAGTTTGATATTCGTCAATTTTTATGAAAATAATTTCAAATTTTATTAAAATATCCAATAGAAAAACTTTTATAGAGGGTTTTTTGTCTTTATTAATTATTACAAAGTTCCTTATTTTCTATTTCATGTATCCGTATCACAATCACGAAAAGGAAACGAAAAACCTAACCTCCTTTCTCTTCTTTTTTACATCGTGTCTCAACAAAAACAAACAAAAAGCAACTAAGCGCCCTACCTCTATTTGCTTCAAATTCTTGTATTCAACCGACTATTTATAATATGAAACCGTTTTGTTTTTGACGTTTAGCGATGTTGATTAAAAACATGATCATTGTGTGCGTTATCACAGTTTGTTGACAGTTGACATTTATTAACATCTAGAGCGCGTCATGTGCAATGTTCAATCTGTTTAAATTTAGCTACCAAGTTAGATCGATGATATTTGAGATTTGAACTACGAAAGTGAAATTTCTACGACCTAGCAACTTCTGTAAATAACTCCCTGCGCCATATTGCGTAATTAATAACAACAATTATTGTGGTTTTATGTCTTATTATACAAGGAGAGTTTTTTTTCAACGAAAAAAGCGCTGTAGACGCCATTTTATACATTCAGGCGTCAGTCGGCGTTGTCCTACAGCTACGTAAACATGTCCGCCATTATTAATCGCCGAATGTCTCGATTTCTTCGGTATAAACTATCGGAATGTATTCAGAACATGTTTTTGTGATGAAGAACGATCTAGAAAATTTGATAATCGCTCAAAATAAAGCTCGTGTCGATTGGTGCAAAGAAATTCTTAAGAAAATAAATCGAAGTGCTTCGAAAACGTCGTAGGCAACGAAGAATTATTATCGATGCATAGGAATTCTAAATTAAACAACAATCGACTGTATGGGTTTGTCAAAATGAGCCAAGCAGTTCAAAGCGAATGTTCGTCTGTGTTTTCGAATTTGCCAGTTTTATTAGAACAACGTAGAACGTTCAATTCTGAATGTTAGATCAGCATTTGGTTTCCAGAAGTGTTCGAAAAAATCTGCTAAACCATTCGTAGAAGCCGAATCATTCTCCAGCGATTCAACAATTCAATTAAAAATGCTTTTGAACAGTTGAAATATCGAATCGAATGGTCCTCCGATATGTAGTCCTTATTCCTCAATCGGAATCATTAATTTTATTATTTTCTTCAAAAAAAAAAAAATAATGTAGTTCCCGTTTCCTGTTTCTAATAACTAGATCTAAATCAATCAACTTAAAGCTTGCAGATTTTCCAAAAAACGCATGTTATTAACCCATTTTCCATTTCCTTAATTCTCTTTCGACTTTCAACATTCCACGCTAAGAAATATCAGAATTAGAGCGTAAAAAAGTAGGAAAGATCGAGTTGAGAGTGACTCATAGAGAAAGAGAACTCATTAAAAACCCTCTTCAAAATACTCGAAACACATGTGCTGCGCTTCATCGGGTGCGAATCGAAATTAAAATACACAACGGTCGACCTCTTCTTCACCCTTCAACCCTTATACGATTTCGACAGTGACGTGTTTCATATGAATAATTAGAAATTTGAGGCTTATATACTTGATGATGAAAAGTGATAAAGTAAGAAACTTAACTAGGTATTTATGTATGTAGAAAAAAAATTTTACACAAGATATTTTCGAAACTAGCATTATGAGATTAGTTAAAGTCCTTTTTTGTAATGTTTAGGGGTGGTTGTTTAATGGAAAATAAGTTTTCAACGTCGAGGTGCTTTAAAAATAAGAATTGGAAACGAAAGTCATTGTTAAAAACGAAATAAAAGAAATCACCTTCCCCTTATTTTAACAATTGAAAACGGAAAGCAGTCTCAGTTGGCAGGAGGAAAAGGAAAATGCGTTTTTCAATTGTCGTCGAAATGAAAAGGCCGTAAAATCACCATACGCAATGCAAGTTCTACTTTAAATGTACGGTGCTTTTACCGCCGACTAAAATTAAACTTTCAAATTGTCAGAATTGCCATTGTTTTATATTGAGAGCGATTTTCATTGTTTTAATATGAAATAACAACTTCCTACTTGAAAAATTTCATGGAACGAGCTTTTAAATATAAAATTCTTGAAAAACAGAAGTTGAAACATGCAAAGATACCCTTAGAATTCTACAAACAAAGAAGATCTAGTTACGAATGTATTGCTACCTCAACGGACACCCATCATCTTCAGATTTTCTTCTATCCACATTATTTCGAAGCGTCAGCAACGAGATAACAAAATCCAAAGCATTATACTCTAAATTAAGACGATTTTTAGTATCTACAATCATCCTACATTCTATGAAGCAGTTCTAATATCTTAACAAGAGCTATGTACACAAACATTCTTTTTAAAACGTTGGGTTAAGTTCGCATAATATTCGCCAATTAACTTTTTTCAAAATAGTCAATTAAATATATTCTAAACGAATCTCTAAAAACCGACACCTGCAGATGGAACCTTTCTCTTTCTCTCCATTTCAGTCCATTATTTTGAACGTTCTTTTGGTTAAGATGTGAAGAGATGAACCCACGTTCCATCCATCATCATCATCCACAGACAACGGTAACATTTTCATAGTCAACATAATCGACGCCATGACTTTGTCTGCAGATGGAACGATCTTTGTCTTCTTTGGAGTCGTTTCTCCCTTTTTAGTCCATTGTTTTGAACGTTCTCTTGGTTTCATCCCAAATTTCATCCATCATCCATCATCATTATCCACATTCAACGGAAACATCTTCATAGTCAACATAATCGACACCATGATTTTGCTTGCAGATGGAACGGTCTTTGTCTTCTTTGGAGCCGGTTCTTCATTTTCAGTCCATTGTTTTTGTAGTTTTTTTGTTCCTGGTGTGAAGAGATTGACCCACGTTTCCTTTATTGATTTATTTCTTGGAAACATTGCCAAACATTCGATGAAAATATGTTTTTATAAACAAACGCAGCATCCATCTTGTTCACAGCTTTCTCGTGTCCAAATTTTCAGTTGATATGCACCTTTTGAAAAGCCTTGTATGTCAGCTAGCTCGCGCACTTCCAGTCGACGTTCATCCAGTACCATTTTGTGGTTTTTCATCAACATATCTGGAAACTTAACCTTATTTGGTCGACCAATACGATGCTGGTGTCTTTGCAGGTCGTTTAAATTCTATCGAATATTTAACTGTTGCAATCAAAGGTACTGTCCCAAAGCAGAATCTAGCTCACCTCTCATATTGGTTGGGCTAAACCCTTTCAACTTAAAATATTATATCACGCTAACCACGTTTTCTATAAACCTTCACTCTTGATACCAAATGAATATTAAACAACGTGGAGTCTTCAAACTTGAATCATATATTGTATAAATTGTGTACTTTCTAATATAGTGGTCGGGCGAGTTATTTAATTTACAATTTTTTAAATGAAACTATCAATAATGATTACAAGACTTCCATATTTTTAAAGATACTTTTTCTATTGTCCCTGTATACTAAAACATTGTTTAATGAGTTATATTGAACAGTTGTTTGAGAAGGTTGTATGAGAATGAAAGATATTTATTAATAAATTATCGTTTCGTACAATTATCGAAAATAATTTATTTGAGGTTAGAATAAAATACGATTTCGAAAGTTTATTTTCATAGGGCTTAGTTAATCCAGTTTCCTGGCTTTTGAAAATCGAAATAAGCCTTTGATTCGACTTTCTGGTCTGGAAAACGCGAACAATCGTACAATTTCAATAATAATTTATCAGTAGAATCCGCGCGGTATTAATTTAGCTTTGGCCTAACAGTGGTCGACTATTGGTCCAACACAGACAAACATTATGCGCCATATTATAATACCTACATCATTGTTACCATTGTTACCAACTTTAATCCGCTAATATTCCTAGAACGGAGTATATTCCTGCATTTATGCGGTTACTGTTCGTTTCAGATGTTTGATATTTAAATAAAACAAAACTTTTTCTATATTATTCATTATTCCCAACGAAATATTAACGTTATATTATTATTTATTATATACTGTTTGAAAAAATAAACGTTAAAACGAATAATTAGCAAATAATATCACAAAAGGAGTCAGGGCTGCTCGTGCCCAATGGTTCACAATCACTTTTACTAACTAAACAAACAAAATGCTATAACTCAAAAAATCATTAATAAATTTAAAAAGTACTTAATATCTTCGTTTAACCTTACATTTTCAAGGTTTCTTTATAATTACAAACTTATTTTAATAGCCGAGTTTGAAGAAACATTTTTGACAGTTCCAAATTCTCTTAGTTTACAGATGACTTCAGGATGTAAAAACCAGAAAAACAAACGATGTATATGGCATAGATGGCGCTCCTGTATGTTTCCAAGATCGTAACTTGATTATTTATTAGTAGAATGAAGACATGTACTACGACCATGAGTCAAATACCGACCGCCATTGCATAACGTATTCTCATTAGTGTTTTGACGCAAAAAGGCAGTAAAACAACGAAAATTCCTCGGTATTTATATTGGTTTAAATGAGAGTGTATCAACCACGATGATCTTCAACACAAAATAAAGTCGCGAAGGACTCCCGTATTGTTGGGGTTTGTCGCAATACGAATCAAAGAGTTTCATAACGTGAATCTTCACTACGAGGATTATTGGAAGACGTTTCATAAGTGCTGCATGCTATTTTAACCTTCTGGTGATGCTCGAGATTCTTCTTCGGGGTAACGCGCATCCTTAAAGGAATTCAAAACGTTTGTCTCGATCGTTTTCGTGAAAAAATCTAAGAAGTAAAAAGTTGAAGCGATTAATTTTTTGTAACCACATCGTATATTTACTTTAAATGTAAATTTGGCACGTCGGCAGTTATAGAGCCTGAACACACAGAAGAAAATGGTCCGTATCCTATTTAATATACTGATACCGATCTCATATTATGCAGCCTGCTGACACACATAGAGTACATAAAAGAATATAGTAAATATTGGTTGATTTTTCATATTTTCAACGTGAAATTCTCCTTCAAATATGATGACGATGTAGCTATTAAGTTCATTGGCGTGCCCAAGTTTCGTATCGATATAAAATTCATCAATATGAAACGTAAAGGTGGGAGTTTCTGGTAATAATTAACGCCTTGGTAAATTCGTATCTCTACATTCGTGATATCCATCATTATTTGGGATATTCTAGCCGGAAAGAGGTTATACACATATCTTAAGAATTCAGGTAAAAATTTAAACTTCGAAGACATTATTTTTTACAATTAAAAACATTTACAAAATATATATTTCAAAATCTCTAGGCTCTGTTAAGTTTTCTTTCTCTTGGCAACAACCACGTGACTCTAGGGATTAACATTTGACTTTTTGACTCTTCTACATGATTTCCCTCTCCAAAGCTCTTATTTTTTCAGCGCTCTTCTTGGTTAACACCCAGGACTCCTATCCATAGAGTAAAGTAGGTTTATCATAGTTTTGTACAATCTTATCTTTGTTGCTTTGGAGATTGCTTTCGCTTCAAGAATCCCATTCAATCAGCACAACCTGGATAATCAACTTTTTCAAAATTATTTTCCTCGTTTTCCGTTCTGAAAGGTCTGATTTTTCCTTTGCCTTTGCATATCGATAAATTTGCTTGCGCTTGTTATGGCGCGCAAGATTTTCGTCTTGCTTAAAGACACCTTCATATTCACCAACTTCTTGGTTATAAATTGATCTCAGTTTGTTGTCTTTCTAGGTCACTTCCAGTAGTGCAGATCTGGTAACCTTTTTTTATAGATAGGGCATATTAAACCGCTTTTATAATCATTTCAAAAGCGGTCTTTTATGCAAATTCTTCTTATCAATTTGCAGATCCTTTTAATTTCTTCTCCACTTCCATATTTCACATCTAATCTCTTTGTCTGAAGGTTTTTCTACATTCTTTCCATCATCCTGCTCGGGTATTTGTTGTTCCATGATTTTGGAGGTTTCTTGATCTTCCTCTTTATCTCTACTCATATCCTACTGCTCTTTGGTTTTTACTTTGTAGCATTCTACTTTTATTAAGTTGATTTAATTCAAATTTTTTAAAAAAATTCTATTATACTAACAAAGAGGGTAAAATTAGATGATGTCATATCTGGTTGAACCAAAGTTTTAAGAGTGAGTTTGTACAGCAGCCCTCTTCGATTTAATCAACATGTGTACCGTACAGTTTGAGCCTTCGGGGACTACCACTGATAATAGTTTACATAAATCGATATTTTAGTCACACGCTCGCATAGATATAAGGGATGGAAGTATCGTCCACCCTAGGACGTTTTCCAGTCAGTGGGCCACTATGCCACGTCGTTTTCGATGATAATGATCCATTGATCCGCATTGATTTATAGCACTTTCGAGAGTGTATCCACGATTCGAATCGCGAACGCTTTTTCGATAGGGGACAATTCTTTTTTTGGGGTGTATATAACAGGATCGGATTTTCATCATTATTATTAATTCTGAATGATCCTAAGAAGGAATCTCGAAGTAGCAAAATGTTTGATCCAAGAATTTTCAACTATCTGCTCAATAGATGCAATGGGAGGTTGATATTTCATCATTAATAGTCGAAATATTCAGGCATGGTTATCAAGAACCTGGTTAAATCAATGGAAAAAAGCTTTTAGTGCGATGATAAGTTTCTAAGATTGTTAACGTAAATATTTTATTGATTGTTGAATATTTGAAGATCAATTAGTTTGTTAAAAAGGATGTTCTTATTATAAATACCCCACACTGAAAACTTTCAATGATATAACAGGTCCGGACGGAACTACACAAGTCAAAAAATTCAAGTAGACGAATGAAATTATAATACTAACATTAAGAACTTTACTCAACTTAACATAACCTTACTGATACTAACCTAACCTAACCTAAGTTAGCTTAATCTAACCTAATCAAAACTAATCTAACCTTAACCAACCTAACCCCACATAAATCTTGTGATATGGAAGCTTATCTCGAGATTTAATTAAGTAGTTTTTTCATTTGATTTATGTTCCAAAAATTTTGGTCTTTTTTATAATTAGACACCAATTAGTTGGCAAACGTGATCAAACAGTGTTTTGTACAAGTAACTTATTTTGCTTTATAATTATTTGAGTCCAAATCTGTCGTTGAGGAGGTTTGTTAGTAGTTTGTGGGGTATAAAGAGAAAAAGGTCCCCTGAGGAAACTGAGCACACGGTTGGTCCAATTAAAGACTATTCAATACAGTTGGAAAACAGTCATATAAAAATATCGATCGAGAATTTTAGTTTTTAGGGCTTCCTTTACGTTTTACTACAGACTTTACTATATATATTTCGTGAATAATTTCGATAGGGGTGTTTTTAATTATAAATTTCAAAATAAAAATAAAAAGTTTAATCAAATATTTAACAAGTTTCTTAAAATATTTGGCAATAGAGTTTATTGACGAAAAATTATGTCAACTGTACCAAATGAAGGCCTGTCTACAAAAGATCCAGTTTTAACTGGTTTTGGGCACATAGTTAGAATGGAGGAGGACAGAACAGTTAGGGGTGTTATGGGAGAACGTAATAAACGAAAATAAGGAAAATGGAATGAAGAAATAGCCAAAGATAGAACCAAATCACCTTACATTTATTGTAGAAGAGGTTTCTTAGCTTTAAAAGCATCTACGTTTTCTTCTAATCTGTTTTCAAATACTTTTGCAGAATTTTGATTGTTGCAACAACCGGTAGAGTAGAAAGCGAGATTCGTCAATGAGAAAAAAAAGGGAATCAAATTAAGTTGACTTAGAAAAGCAGGCAACCGACAAGTTTAACTCAATAAAGGTGATAATTTAATAATGGATAACGTCATGCCGCAAACAGAACATTTGGTTTTGATCTCTAGTCACGTACAGGGTGTGTTCACCCCTTCGGAATAGTTAATGTTCATTTTGAACATTATACCCAATGACCATTCAAATAATCAAAAGACGAACCCTCTAGTACTGTTCATTTGATTAGTTTGATATCAAAATTTGGTGAAAAATAAGATTTGTTCGCAAAAGAGTATAGAAAAAAGGGGGTTGAATGAAAGTTTCTAAATCTTATTTACAAACTCCGTACTTTAATATTTTGTTAAAAATTATCGATAAGTTTTCCTTGATCTATGTTTAGGTGGAGAATTTAAAAACTGTTTCGTTAGATCTGATTCTACATAATATATTTAGTTAACTAGCGATTGGGGATTGGAAATTAAGGGTTGAGAAGTTCTCAACAATGATATTGGAAAAACTTTATATCAATATACGTTCATTAATTGAAGCCTCTACAATATTTTCGTCCTCTACCATAGCAGGCGGAGCGTTTACAAACTGTTTCGTTAGATCTGATTCTACATAATATATTTAGTAAACTAGCGATTGGGGATTGGAATTTAAGGGTTGAGAAGTTCTCAACGATGATATTGAAAAAACTTTATATCAATATACGTTCATTAATTGAAGCCTCTACAATATTTTCGTCCTCTACCATAGCAGGCGGAGCGTTTACAAACTATTTCGTTAGATCTGATTCTACATAATATATTTAGTAAACTAGCGATTGGGGATTGAAAACTAAGGGTTGAAAAGTTCTCAACGATGATATTGAAAAAACTTTTCATCAATATACGTTTATTAATTGAAGCCTCTTCAAAATTTTCGTCCTCTACCATATCAGGTGGAGCGTTTACAAACTATTTCGTTAGATCTGATTCTACATAATATATTTAGTAAACTAGCGATTGGGGATTGAATATCAAGGGTTGAAAAGCTCTCAACGATACTACAGGAATAACTTTATATCAAAATACGTTTATTAATTGAAGCTTCTACAAAATTTTCGTCCTCTACCATTCCAGTTGTCTTAAGGTTGTGGTCTTGGCACATTTTCGTTTCTAGACATCTCTAGAAGTTTATCAAACTTCTTCGATGGTGTTATTATGAATATTTTAGGTCTATAGTGTCTATGGATTAGCGTGGAGTTCGTTATTGATGTAGCATCTCAAGATATATAACAGTTTTGGTCTAAAATATGTCTACGTTTTTATCAAGACTACCAGTTTCATCATTGCTTGGTATCCACTTTCTTTCTGTTTGGAAAATAGCATTTCGATATGAAATTGGTCAATACAGTTTCTTAGATACGTAAATTCTAATTATACGACAACCTCAAAGGAAAATTGAAGAGATTTACCGATAAAAGTTTTATCTTTTTATCGTTTATAAGCAAAAACTTCTAATAGCTAAATTAGTACTAACTCGACCGCAAATCTTTAAAGATAAATCAAATTCTTCGGAGAGGAAACAAAACTTTGTGGGTAATAATAGCCAATAACCATTCATTTTACTCGCACTTGGTAAATAAGATTCACTCACAGATCATTAACCACCTTCCCAACTAATTTTCTCCGCAAATGGTTGAGGAGATGGAGAGTTTTTCATACAAACGATGAAATAGTACGGTGATTACTGTGATTTAAAATTAAATTACGATAAAATTAATAAAATCAAATGTAATTGTTTAATAATATACTATAATTTTTGTTTTAAAAAAAACTCGATATTTACTCAGAAGAATGTTCTCTAAATCTATATGCAAACTATCAATTCGTTTGTCCTACATACTTTATATTGTAAGTATATTGTTATAAAATTATTGATCTTATAAATTTATTGATATTCCAATTCCTCCAGTGATTTTTGTACTCGAATGATTGGAAAAGCGTTCGGGGATGAAAAATAATGGACAGGTTTTTAAATCCAGCGTATGTGATTATAATCGTTCAATTTCGCAAATTTGGAGGATGATCCTAATAAAGAAAACAACATTTTCTTCTTAACCAAATGTGGATGTTTTTTCTGGATTTTTTCACTTAAACGTTGCTCCCGCATTCCATGGAGTCAATGAAAATTATCCCTACATACGGAACTGTCTTTGTCTTCTTTGGAGCGGATGCTTCCTTTCCAGTCCGTTGATGAAAACATCTTCGCGATGCTGTTTTGGTTCCTTTGTAAGCAAACGCGGCATCCATATTGTTCACAGCTTTCTCGTGTCTACATTTTTAGTTATATACCGCACTTTTGCAATGTCTACTATGTTTGACTGCTTGACAATCATCTAGTACAGCTTTCACTCAATGTACAATCTAAATCAGCTTTTAGATTAGTTGGGCTAACGCCTTTCAAATAAAGGTCGTGCCAAGTACTTTTGGGACAATCCTCGTAATTATTTCAATACTTAAATAGTAGATTTCTATAAAATAATGATTCAAAGTTATTTAAATTTGATCTTGACTTACATAATTAAGTAAAAAATATTTATAACTCAAACTAGAAATGAAATAATTCAGCTGTTCTTAGAAATTTCCTTTTTATCTTTTATCGAGTGTTTCATAACTTGATAAACGGCATTCCTTCTACACTAGATTCTACAAATACTCACAGTCGCAGACATAATCGTTTGCCAACGAAAACAGCCATTCAAAAATAAAAAACAAATTCCAAACAAAAGTGTAGTTTTCAATTGAACGTCAACATATTTTATGATACAAACTTAACTGGTCTGTTGGATTACCACCGAAATAAATACAAGAATAAAGTGGTAAGTTCGGATAATACCTAACCTATTCCAGGTTTGTTGATATTAAATTTTGAAACTTGTGAAACATACCTTGATAACTAGAACAGTGAAGAATTAGTTTCAAACTTTTTTCTACGAATATTAACTGGTGTCTTTATCCGCCCCTGGTCTAGTTACAATAAAAATAATAAATGTTAATTTTTATCGAATAAATCTTGAAATTCATAATATAGAAGCTGCTAGAAACGATTCGGTGGTGTAGATTTTTTCGAAATAATTTATTCAAAAAGTACAGTTACATAATTAACTTTTACGACTTCATTTCGATTTTTTTTTCAGCGATACAACCACTATTTTTTCTTTTTTTTTAAGAGGACATTATAGTTCAGATGTCTTTTGAGATAAAGAATGTATTAGATGTGTACTTAAATCCAGGTAAGAAATAAAGGAAGATTTATTTCTCACCTGTAGTATTCGTTTCCAGTTTCGTCCGACCACCCGTAAAGACTTTTGGACAAGTATATTTTAGACAACATCAAACGATTTACAATAGAGGAATCTAACAATAGATTTTCAACTTATTCACTTCACTAAAATGGTAGATAGAAGTCTCGATTAATGTATACAGTGTGAGACGGAAGTATTTATAGATATAAATGATAATTTTGATGACAAATCAAATTTTGACCACTTTGTCGATGTTAAAAAAAAGAAATTCTATTCCCACTCGACTTTATAAGTAGATGAGACTTGTAGTGGTCGAAATCTCAACAAAAATTAATATATACAGTGTGCGACGGAAGTATTTATGGATATAAATGTAATTTTTGATGATAGATCAAGTTTTGACCACTTTGTCGATGTTAAAATGAAATAAACTCCATTCCCACTCGACTTTATAAGTAGATGAGACTTGTAGTGGTCAAAATCTCACCAAAAATTGATATGTACAGTGTGAGACGGAAGTATTTATAGATATAAATGTAACTTTTGATGATAGATCAAGTTTTGACCACTTTGTCGATGTTAAAATAATGAAATTCTATTCCTACTCGATTTTATAAGTAGATGAGGCTTGTAGTGGTCAAAATCTCAACAAAAATTAATATATACAGTGTGCGACGGAAGTATTTATGGATATAAATGTAATTTTTGATGATAGATCAAGTTTTGACCACTTTGTCGATGTTAAAATGAAAAAACTCCATTCCCATTCGACTTTATAAGTAGATGACACTTGTAGTGGTCAAAATCTCACCAAAAATTGATATGTACAGTGTAAGACGGAAGTATTTATAGATATAAATGTAACTTTTGATGATAGATCAAGTTTTGACCACTTTGTCGATGTTAAAATAATGAAATTCTATTCCTACTCGATTTTATAAGTAGATGAGGCTCGTAGTGGTCAAAATCTCAACAAAAATTAATATATACAGTGTGCGACGGAAGTATTTATAAATATAAATGTAATTTTTGATGATAGATCAAGTTTTGACCACTTTGTCGATGTTAAAATGAAAAAACTCCATTCCCACTCGACTTTATAAGTAGATGAGACTTATAGTGGTCAAAATCTCACCAAAAATTAATATATACAGTGTGCGACGGAAGTATTTATAGATATAAATGTAATTTTTGATGATAGATCAAGTTTTGACCACTTTGTCGATGTTAAAAAAAAGAAATTCTATTCCCACTCGACTTTATAAGTAGATGAGACTTGTAGTGGTCAAAATCTCACCAAAAATTGATATGTACAGTGTAAGACGGAAGTATTTATAGATATAAATGTAACTTTTGATGATAGATCAAGTTTTGACCACTTTGTCGATGTTAAAATAATGAAATTCTATTCCTACTCGATTTTATAAGTAGATGAGACTTGTAGTGGTCAAAATCTCAACAAAAATTAATATATACAGTGTGCGACGGAAGTATTTATAGATATAAATGTAATTTTTGATGATAGATCAAGTTTTGACCACTTTGTCGATGTTAAAATAATGAAATTCTATTCCTACTCGATTTTATAAGTAGATGAGGCTTGTAGTGGTCAAAATCTCAATAAAAATTAATATATACAGTGTGCGACGGAAGTATTTATGGATATAAATGTAATTTTTGATGATAGATCAAGTTTTGACCACTTTGTCGATGTTAAAATGAAAAAACTCCATTCCCACTCGACTTTATAAGTAGATGACACTTGTAGTGGTCAAAATCTCACCAAAAATTGATATGTACAGTGTAAGACGGAAGTATTTATAGATATAAATGTAACTTTTGATGATAGATCAAGTTTTGACCACTTTGTCGATGTTAAAATAATGAAATTGTAATCCTACTCGACTTTATAAGTAGATGAGACTTGTAGTGGTCAAAATCTCACCAAAAATTAATATGTACAGTGTGAGATCGGAAGTTTTCATCTGATTAAAAAGTTGTGTTGTATTACATTACATTATACAGGGTATATATTGATCTAAAACAATCAATTTTATATATTTGTATTAGTGTTTGTATATTTTTTAATAAACGAATTTTCAATCTTCATTGTTCGACGCATTATAAGAAGGTTTCCGTTCGGATTTTCCCGAATGGGTAAGCAATAAATAAAAGAAAAGCGTAGAGGGCGTTTCTTTCGTGTGCTCCGATTTAAAAAGAATCGAATCGAATAGATGGTATCAGCCAAATTTTTCCATTACCTGACGCTATCTATTTGATGAATGCGAATGAAACGGAAACATCGTTTTCCCGGGTTTTCCCTCATTAAAGTTATCGCATCGAGGATAAAGAGATTCTTTCGCTTTTATTTTATTAGAATTCGGAGCATATTTCTTCCGTGGACCAACCGAAGTCTATCTAAAAAAAAAACAATTTAAATATACAAAACTTGGATATTTTGGATACTTTTCTTTCTAATACACGTTAGTTAGTTAGAAAACGAAAAGTGAAAGACTTGTTACTGTCAGAAAACGAGAATTTACTCTGACAGGTAGTTACGACGGTTGGATTTCATAGTCCCTACGGATTGCGTGTTTCCGAAACTTTTACTCAACTATTTTTAGTTGAGTCCCTACCAATCAAGTTCGTTTTATTATGAATGAGCTTCATTACTGATTTTTTTGTTGTACGTAAACAAAATAAGAAAAAACTACAGTTAACTAACAATGTATGAATGATCCCAGAAATATCTGGACCAATACACATAATATTCAACAAACATAATAATCAACAATTTTTAATCGATTTTACTTTAATATGAACGAAATCTGCATAGATTATTATCGATTTATGACAATTCATTGATTTTTATACATATTTTATCAATGTTTTTCTTCTTTTCCTTGCTTACATCGAAATACTCATTCGATTCTACCGGATATAAGTTGATTCATCTATTTTCAATCGATTCCTCACAAATTTACGAAACCACAACCAATTATTCGACAGATTTTATAAAAATTACCAATTTTTGACCGATTGTACCATATATGATCGAATTTTACATCGATTATAATCGATTTCTTATAGTTTGATGATACTATGACTGATTGCATAATAATCGACAATTTTTGAGCGATTTTACTTTAATATGAACGAAATTTGCATCGGTTGTTATCGATTTGGTACTATTTACTAATTTTTATACATATTTTATCATCGTTCTTCTTCTTTTCCTTGCTTACATCCAAATATTCATTCGATTCTACCGGATATAAGTTAATTCATCAATTTTTAATCGATTTCCCACAATTTTACGAAACCACAATCAATTATTCGACAGATTTTGTAAATAAATTATTTATAATTACCAATTTTTACTCGATTGTACCATATATGATCGAATTTTATATCGATTATAATCGATTTCTTCAAAGTTTTTTGCAACACTGCGGGATAAAATTATAAGTGATCAATTTTTGTTTTTCGATTTGAAATTTTAAGCTACACTTATGTTTCATATAATTTGATCGCCCTGTATGGCGTTATGTCAAAAGCGAACAGCATGCGAATTAAGATCCGTGGCTTGCCTAGATCCGTATAAAGTATAATGAACATAGTTGCAATCCCTTTTGTTCCTTGAGGGCGTAATTGAGCCCAAAAGTTTTACGAGACATTCATAAGCGCCATTAGTTAGTTTTGCACGAAGGAAATTTGAAAAAAATAAATTTATTTATATCATATATCAAATTTATTTTTCTACTATTAAATTATTAATTATATACATTAGGGAAATTACGCCTTAAAATAGGTAGTCGGTTGGTAGCACTGATTCATATTTGACACGTTGTATTATTTAAATTTAAGACTTTGTTTGAGTCAGAAGGAAAATAACCCTGTAAACGGAATGTCGGGTGAACAATTTGAATTTACACAACTAGAATTGCGGGACGTGGGCCATAAATAATTTACCTCTTTATATAGTGACACATAATAATTTCAATATATTAAACCATACATTCATTTTGAGGTTAGTTCTAACCAAGATATTTCTTTACTATAAATTTGTATGTTTTGTTGATGTTTCATGACTAAATTTATTTCGTTTAAAAACTTTATTGTAAATTAAATCGTAAAATTGAAATAACCTCAAACATGATCGAAGAATTTCTCGTCTACTCACCTGTCAAAATGAAATTGTTATTCAGGGGTACCAACCCACTACAGAAAATTACCAAAAAGCGCTTAAGATTGAATTCCATTTTTACACGAAAAATAGACAAACCTATTCGAATAAATGAGTGTTATTGAGAAAAATTAAATTATAAAATTCAAGGATTTACAGCAAGGATTGAAACGTGTGTCAAATTCTATTTCTTGATATTTGATACTTCAATACATAATAATTAATATAAATTTCTTTAAATTGATAGAATTTTTCATTATAATCATGATTTTTATTTAATTTCCATCATTTTTTTCATTACTTTTTGTACAATTTCCGTATTTTTTTTATGATTTCCCTAATTTTTACGTCACGTCCATAATTTTCTATGCTTTTTTTTTCGTAATGTCAACGTTATCATAATTTCTGTATATGTTTTAATTTCCATAATTTTTTCCGTTAGTTTGGCACAATTCTTATGCTTTTTTCATGAATTACATAATTTTCACGTCTTTTCCATAATTTTTCATGCTTTTTGTTGAATTTACATTTTTAACTATGTTAATAATAACGACTAAATTTCATAGTTTAAAAATTTAAATAATTTCCATAATTTTCTCACTATTCTAATAATTTTGGTATGATTTCCATAATTTCTGAATAATTTTCTCACTATTCCCAATTTTTTTTATAATTTCCAAACTTTTGAATAATTTTCTGACTATTCTCGTTATTTTGGGTATAATTTCTATAATTTTCATAATTTCTGGATAATTTCCATAATTTTCTCACTATTCTAATAATTTTTCTATAATTTCTGAATAATTTTCATAATTTTCTCACTATTTCCACAATTTTAGAAGAATTTCCATAACTTTTAAATAATTTTCCCACTATTATAATAATTTTGGTATAATTTCCATAATTTCTGAATAATTTTCTCACTATTCCCAATTTTTTTTATAATTTCCAAACTTTTGAATAATTTTCTGACTATTCTCGTTATTTTGGGTATAATTTCTATAATTTTCATAATTTCTGGATAATTTCCATAATTTTCTCACTATTCTAATAATTTTTCTATAATTTCTGAATAATTTTCATAATTTTCTCACTATTTCCACAATTTTAGAATAATTTCCATAACTTTTAAATAATTTTCCCACTATTATAATAATTTTGGTATAATTTCCATAATTTCTGGATAATTTTCTCACTATTCCCACAATTTTGGTATAACTTCCAAACTTTTGATTAATTTTCTGACTTATCTCGTTATTTTGGGTTTAATTTATATAATTTCTAGATAATTGCCATAATTTTCTCATTATTCCGACAATTTTGGTATAATTCCCATAACTTTTGAATAATTTTCTGACTATTCTCGTTATTTTGGGTATAATTTCCATAATTTCTGAATAATTTTCATAATTTTCTCACTATTCTAATAATTTTGGTATAATTTCCATAATTTCTGGATAATTTCCATAGTTTTCTCACTATTTTAATACTTTTTGTATAGTTTCTATAATTTCTGAATAATTTTCATAATTTTCTCACTATTCCCACAATTTTAGTATAACTTCCAAACTTTTAAATAATTTTCTGACTTTTGTGGTTATTTTGGATATAATTTCCATAATTTTCATAATCCTTATATAATTTACATAACTTTCTCACTATTTTCATAATTTTTGTATAATTTCTATAATTTTTGTGTAATTTTCATAATTTTCTCACCATCCCATAATTTTGCTATGATTTCCATAATTTTCATTTAATTTACGTAATTTTCTCACTATTCTCGTAATTTTGATATTATTTCTATAAATTCTCAATAATTTTCACAATTTTCTCATTATTTCCATAATTTTGGTATAATTTTCATAATTTCTGTATAATTTCCATAATTTCTGTATAATTTTCATAATTTCTCTATATTTTCCATATTTTTGTTATAATTTTCATAATTGTTGAATTATTTTCATAATTTATCTATATGTTCCATAATTTTAGTATAATTTCCATAATTTCTTTGTAATTTCCATAATTTTCTTATAGTTTTCATAATTTTCTCCCTATTCTCATAATTTTGGTATAATTTCCATAATTTCTGAAAATTTTCATAATTTCTCTATAATTTTCATAATTTTTTTCTTATTTCCATTTATTTTTCAATTTTTGAAACATAAATAGAGCTTCTGTTCGGTTTTACAAATTCCCAAGTTAATTTTTGTGTTTCCGAATTATAACAATCCAGCATCTAATTTCTATTTATTTAAAACGAATATTTTGTTTTATACGTTTGAAAATTAAAAAAAAAATGTAATATTAAGACGACGTTTCGTCCAATTAAAACATCATTCAATATATTATTTCTTTGTACCATTACACAATTTGTTTTATTTCAATCAGTTTAAAACTCCTCGTACAAGTACAAGTAATTTACGTTCCCAATGAAAAAAAAGGAAATAGAAAGTATAATAAATTTAAATTTACGTACCTTCCGTCCCCCATCTAATACCACCGATGAAGGAATTACAAAGTAGACAATGTATGTGAAAAAACTCACATACAACTACCAACTTCTTCTAACTCCTGTAAGGATCTAAACTTCTCGCCTCATTTTATCCTTCCTAATCAACTTTCACCACTGAAGAAGCATCCGACATGAATATTTCACACACGAGGATCTCAGAGGCGTCACAATTTACCTTTACAAGTACACGTAACAATAAAATTTCTAGTAATGGCGTAAAAAATATTTTTTAGACAAAGCCATCTGACAGTTGTTCGTTCTGTATTCATTTACATACCGAAAGTTGCGTTTGAGTGTTCCATGTAGTGAAAGTGACAGCTCCTTACTGCAAAACACTTTCGCAACGTTCTGGAGTGACTCTGAAGTGACTCTAGCCACTTCAATGTTGACATTTGACAGTTTCACTTCGATGATTTTGCATAACATTAAATTACTAAGTTTCTGAAATTATTTGTTTTGTCTAAATTAATGAACAACAATGAAAAACAAAATTAATAAACTACTATTAACATTGCAAATATCATTAAGTACATTATAATAATTAATAAATAAAATGTTTATAATTCTCTATTTATTTTCTTTCCTCAGTGCAATTGAAAAAATTTTGACTTTAGTAAAAATCTCTCGGCTTGTCGCCCACGAAGAATTGTATGACCTCATTGCTTTGAATCACAGTCCGTCAAGCGCTTCTTTCAACAAACCAAACAAATAATAGTCGCGTAGCGACAAATCGGGACTATAAGGAGTACAGTAATTTCCAACGCGATTTTTGTGTAATTTCAAATGAAATTGATCGTGAGCCGCTGCTGGAGGATAATCCCTCGTAAATACCATTATGAACATTTGTTTATGTTGATGGAAACGTCGAAAAAAAGGAGCCGTATGTGGAAAGCGAACAAGCCATATATTTCCATTGTCTTGATCCGCGATTTTTCTAAAACAAGATGACGCGTCGTCGGGCGTAAAATATATCTAACACTTAATATTTATAAAAGTAGCGGCACGAAAAAAGAAAATGTGTTACTTGAGATTTTCACATTAAGTAGAAATTACTATACTGATTGTCCTACGACGAAATGAAACATATGACAAAATACTTATAGTAGAATCATGAAAATTTCTACGTTTGTGTTTTCTCATACGATCTTTTCAACTAAAATATTTTCAAAGATGGCCGACTTCCGATTGCACCGGAAGTCAACTATAACTTTGTTATTTTAAATAGAACACCCTGTATATGAATACATTTTTGAAATCTAGATAAAATTTTATTATACTTTTGTCTGAGAACTTTTTTCGAAAAATACATACTTTTTGAGTTATTAATTTTTTCATAAGAAAATTTACCGTTGCAGACCCTTATAAATTATTTTTTTACGAGGATACCCTTAAAGATATGAAAATGTTTTCTATTAGGTTGCTTTGAAGAAAATAAGACGTATTTGAATGTATGTTGAAAAATTTTTCATTTTATACAGGGTGTGTATAAAAAGTGTTCAAAGTTTAACTTCATAAATATCAAATTTTTTAATTTTTTTAAATAAAACCACCCGGTTTTTTCTATTTTAATGCATTCAGGGTTGAAAAACAAGGCAAATTTATGTATACTTTCCTATACGTAAACGTTACCGTTATCCAAATATTAAATGTTTTCTGTTTATCATTTCTATTTCAACTCAAATTAATGTGTAACCGAACAATGACCGTCAAAATGTGGATGTATCTTTTTTCAGTGAACAAAAATGTACGTTTTAGAGTAACGTAAATCCTCACAATGACCTTGTAATACTATATTTGACGAATACGCCATCTATTATCACTAATAAGAAACTTTGGAAATCTTAGCATCTTAAACGTATAATCGTTTTAAAAATAAGAGACTTTTGAATACCACTGTATACGTAGAAACAAACTAAAATAAATATAGGAAAAAGGATAAACATAGAAAAAAGGATAAATTAATGAAATGAAAGCTATAATCCCCTTAGGGACGAATTTCCAACAAAACGTTTGTTTAGAATTGACAGGCGAAGCCTTGGATTGATGGATTTTGAGGTATTGCCGTGAAAAGTCACGGGGATTTTCATTTATGCTTTTTGTTAATGTAAATATTGAAAAATTTCATCCAGATTGACGTCAGTTTGGATTTGCTTTCGACATATGTTATATTTTACAAAAAGAAACATTTTAGATAGTATATTTTTAAAAGTTATATTTTATATTGGTCGTAAATGGTAAATAAGGCATCAGCTGTGTTTATAAAATGGGCATAAACCAAAAAAGTTTGATATCGGTTTGGAAATCCAAGCACGTCTCCCATTCATACATATATCGACAGGCAAAAGCTTTTCTGGGATAGATGAAATTTGGATTCTATTTGTGTAAAACATGGAAAGAGGGAAACGTTTTGGTTTTCACGTATTGCCTTTAAAATTCTCGATACTTTCGATATTTGATTTCTACGTGACATTTTTTTGTCGGTTGTTTCCTACCTAGTTTTTTCCTCCAATATACGTAAGGACGAAATCAATAGCACCAGTTCCCAGATATTTAGATAAAAATAAATAATCAATTCATACACATAATCAAAACAATAATAATTAATTATTATAACTTTAACAATAATGGAAACTATAAAAGCTAAGCTTATCAAGATTTCGAAAAGAGGGTGCTAGTATTACTACAATCAAATATTTTGTGTTAATTTATAAAACTACTTCAAAAAAATTGATGATATTTTTATTAAAAAAATAGTGAAATACTTTATTCGGAAGTTTTTTTGATATAAGCATAGTATTCACTACTAACATGATTATAGATTAACTGAGGAGAGACAATGGCGACTTTATAATAAAAATACGAAAATAATTGTCTTTTTTATTATTCAATCTATCTATTAAACGTACTCATCATGAAAAACGTTTTCAATTATCAGAAATATTATAAACCTTACATCATTAATTTTAATAAAATCTTCATTTTACATAAAAATATGATCTCCACCGCCATCTATGAATCAGATGCCAAACCGAATACAATCCAAATCTATTAGAATACGTATAATTAGAATTTTGAATCAACTTTTTCCTATTATAAAATAGAATATACACTGTTCAAATGAATATTCGATTATTTAATGAATGATAATTAATAGAATCATATTTTACGTACTAATATAATCTATATCGCCATCTATGAATCAGATGTCAAACTGAATAAGATCCGAATCTATAGAATACGTAAAATAAAAATTTAAAAACAACTTTTTCCTATTATAAAATGAAATATGTTCTGTTCAAATAGATATTGGACTATTTAATGAATGATAACTAATAGAATTATATTTTACGTACAAATATGATCTATTTCGCCATCTATGAATCAGATGCCAAACCAAATAAGATTCCAATGTATTAGAATACGTATAATAAGAATTTTATAAAACTTTTTCCTATTATAAAATAAAATATATTCTATTCAAATAAATATTTAATTAATTAATGAATGATAATTATTAGAGTCATATTTTGGCGCGATCTTATGGTTACTTTTCCATTAATAGAAACACAGTTTCCTACTATAACTTAGCATTGCCACTCCTCAAATTTTTCCCTACCGTCGTAATATTTCGTCATATATGTAATAATACGTTTTAAATTTACAATTCCACTCCTCATATTTAATCCGGCATCGTTGTAAAACTTCTACCAACTGACTCATAACGTCATTTCATCAGTTAGTTTTGAGAATTGGTGTTGTGTTCGTTTACACGAAGAATTTAAACAATTTTTAAAGTTTGAGTGCCTTTTTCCGGTAGAAATAAAATAATGGGCGATGAAGTAGCTGAAAACGGTCACGTAGAAAACGGAGACGTACCAGAAATCGAACTCATAATAAGGGTAAGTTGTATACATTTTTTTATAATGTAAATTCTACTCTGGGTGTGACTTTATACAGCCACCTACATCAAGTAAAAGTATGTACTCTTAAAACGTTTCTACAAAAAAATATTAGATAAGAAATATGGGTTATTTCGTGTTAAAACATTTTACTTTGAGAAATACAAAAACCTGTAACTTTTGTATGCATTTTTTATTGACCTTGAAGGATGATTATACCTCGCAAATATTCCAAACTATTGGTTTTATCGAAAAAATACATTATATTATAATCTGTTTTTAATAACCAACAGTTGTTTTACACGAAAATATCTAAAGTTTGCTTTTATTTAAAATATATTCATATTTATGGTAAACTGCAAGTTTTTGTAATTATTTATGTAACAAATCGAAATAAAAGAGTTTAATATTTTCGTCGTTTTAAAAATTAGGTTAATCAATGTTGCCACATACTTTGAATATGTATTCGGACATCATTTTATAAAGAATTTTATATAATTTAACCGAGACTTTCTCTTTCTTAACTCAAAACTCCCTATTAATATTATTGTACTATGTTTTTAGACAACAATTACTACAATCTTCTAAAATTAGTAATTACTCTCCAATTTAGTTTAAATGATTATACATGAATTGGTGCTATTCTAACTTCAAACTTTGATGAAATGGTGGCAGACCAACAGACTCTACTACGAGTACTTTCAAATTCATTTTCAGTTATTTCTCTACAATAAATTATAAGACAGGAATATATAAATATTGAAAGATCATTCAATGAATCAAAGAATTTTATTGAATTTTTCTATTAAAAAACTGATATACAGATACGTGATTAAAGATTATAATTCATATAATTATAATAAGTGTTTATCTCATTTTTTGAAGTATGTATCAAAAATTGAATTCTTATCAGTTATTTTCGAAACAAAAATCTAGAAATATGATTAGATAGATACTTCGTATGAAGTAATATACAAGGTATGGTCAAAAAGTATTCGACACTACTTTTAAATGTTATTGTTAACCTCAACTCGTGAATTTATACTCATTTAACGTATTTTTTATAACATCTGTTATATAATGTGCTGATGAGATAAAAAAAGCAAAAACCGATACCTAGTTCTTTTAATCACGATCCCAAACAGGATAGTTATAAAGGACGATGAATTTTCACATTTTTGAAGGAAATGTGATTCAATGTTCGTTTAGGATTCTAGTTTTTCGATATTTTTGTAATTTATTATGCAAAAGTCTTACGTGGTTCAAACCTATTAAAATCTGATCGCTTAAATTTTATTATATTTGTATTAGTAATACATTTATCAGTTAAATTACGTAATATCTATTGTCTCAATTGAATCATTAATCTACGAGGTACCATCGAAAAATTCTTAAATATTTTTTATCGTTTCAAATAATTCAATTTCGATTATCGTTTCACCCTATATAATTATACCTTTCCGGTAACTGGAAACATATTCAAAACGTCATTCAGTACTGAAAAAAATTTCGTTATTCATGAATAATACGAATAAATAAGTAACGTTTCTGCTACAGTCAAATGTTTACGATTGTTTACATTTGTTTAGTATGAAGCCTGCTCTTTCGGATGCGATGTTTACCGTATCTGTAAACAAAGCGGTGTAGCAGTTGCAATGAATGTATGTTGCGTCCACGTGTTTTTGAGTGGTTTTCGAGATCTTTTACGTTCAAATCGACTTTCCACGTTAAAAAAGGGTAAAAGTATTTATGCGATTGCTGAATCCATAGGAATTGACAAAGAATAATCCGAATAAGGCCTCGCAAGGATAGAAAAGGTTATAACATGTGACTTTAGAACAATGGTGGTCTTGAAAATATCGAAATGAGACATCAGTTTCGTTATTTAATAGCCACACCTCGTATATAGAGAATATCGAAACTTCTTGTCGACCATGACATACAAAAACAACAAAGAAATAAATTTTAATAATGCAAATCTTTAAATTCATAATTCAGTTATGTAAACATTTCAAATGGTTGGGTTTTGATCCACCCCAACTTAGTCACTAATTTTTATTAAATTTGAAAATTTACGAAATGTTTATATTAATATATAATTTATTTTAATTAATATTTTTACGAAATTTATTATTGACAAATACGAGGTTTGTTTCAAAATTTTTCTTAAATACCTCACTCATTAGCGTTTTTTACGTATATAGGGTGTACCAAAAAAATATTTGCACTATTATGAGCAAGAATCAATTACTTCGTGTAAACTAGGTATGAGGTAAAACCCCTGGGGGACGTGTGTGTCGCAAAATCGAAGCGCAGCTTCTTGGGAATCTTATTGACAAACCTCGTACTTTGAGGAGAAATCTCATGGATGGTTTGGGTGCTATTTAGGTGAAAGTACAAAGACGAATCAATCTCATTAAGGTATTATAAAGAAATATTGAAAAATTAAAAAAAAATTACGTTTTATCCAATTTTCTTTATATTTTAAAATATTAGTAATATTTCCGTTTCCTTATCAACTTCCTTTCGTATTAAATTTGGCGAAGTAATAAACTTTGTATATTTCGTTATCGAAATTCGACCTTGTTGACACGTATTTCAATATCGATAAACGAAAATTTATTTGCAAAACTTACACCCTTGAAAATAATTTTCGCTCAAAATAATTCTCGTAATCAGCACCGATACGATATTGATAGTAATAAAATACGAGGGTTGTTAATTAAGTTTTGTGAATGCCCCTTCAGATGAAGAAAATGATCATTGGCACACAAAAACAAACATTTTCTTAATTTCTGTTTGGCAATTAACGATATTAAATCTTTTAATGAGCAAATCCCAAATATTTTCCAGTTTTCTATCTATCCTAGAGACGGTATCACCTTTCTTTGAAACACCCTGTAGATGCTCTGAAACTTTGTTAATTAGAATCTCTCCTAATTTTACAATGGCAATAATATCTAAAAAAAATTTTACCTCGACTGTGGGTTATAATCAATTTTTGAAGGGCTTGAAATATTAAAAAAAAACAAGAATTTCAAATTGAATAGAGCAGATGAAAGCTCATTTTGGTGGATCCAAATTAACTCTTTCTATCAAAAACTTTTATTAAAAACTGCTATATGCGTTTATTAGGGAAACATATTATATACAGGGCGTCCGAGTTAAAACTGTCTGTATATGGCAAAATATAGTAAAATCATGAAAATCTCCACGTTTGGGTTATTTTAAATAGAACACCTATTAATGCATTTTTGAAATTTACGTAAAATTTTAGTATACTTTTGTCTAAAAACTTTTTTCGAAAAGTGCATACTTTTTGAATTATTAATTTTTTTGCAAAAAATTTGACCGTTGCAGACCCTTATAAATTATTTTTTTACGAGGAGGCATTTTTCGAAAAAGTTTTTAGACTTTAGAAAGTATAAAATTTCACGTAGATTACAAAAATGTATTAATATACAGGGTGTTATATTTAAAATCACAAAGTTACAGTCGACTTCCGGTAGAATTTGTCGTGTATAGTGGGAAAACTAAAATTGATCTATACGTGTTTTATATTCATGAACGAAAATTGCAAAACCTTAATACTTAAAAAGAAAATCTCTCTTCATAAATACGTTTTTTTTTCACTTAAAGTTTATGCAACCGTGTCAAACGACACGTTTTATCAATAATCCAACTTAATCTAATTTCTACGACTTTAAACCGAACGTAATTCAGACTCTAAGGTCAGCAGATTTCAAAATGATTTCACATTTAAAGGAGATTCACTTTTTAATGAGAAAGTTATAGTTCTAACTTTTCTTTTGTTATTGAATTATAAAATAAAACAATTGACTGTGTATACAGAGTGTTGTAATTTCCTCAGTGACTTCGAGATAGAAATTTGTATATAGAAT
This sequence comes from Diorhabda carinulata, assembly GCF_026250575.1. Lineage (NCBI taxonomy): Eukaryota > Metazoa > Arthropoda > Insecta > Coleoptera > Chrysomelidae > Diorhabda > Diorhabda carinulata. The sequence continues at coordinate 12,398,697 of NC_079466.1, read as the reverse complement.
CTCGAATTTTACTATTTTCAAAATTAAAATAGATTCAACGAAATTTCTTCTTTAGGTAAAATTCTATTTACGGTTTTATGGTATTAATTAAATATTGATTAACTAAGAAAACATCGTGTTTTCTCTCTCTCTCATTTAATTATCTCGATATAACCTTCGGAATACAAATCAATGTCGATAAAAAACCCACTGACACCAAAACCGATTGTATGAATCATCATTGAAATTATAAGTCTTGATCGTTTTTTCAAATTTTCTAAACGTAGACAGAGTGCAATGATTTCAACAATGACACACCTTCTGATCTGTTGACCCCTTTCACCATTTCGGTTAATAACCAAAAAAAAATGACTTGTAAATGTAAACACAAAAAAATGTACAATTAACCAAAACTCACACTTTATTTTGTATACCAAACGAAACTTCTAAAGTGGCAGTTGCTAGATCAATTGATCCGCTGAGAAATTGAAGAAGAAGAACTAGTCTGAGTACCACGAGGAACAATCTCTCAAAGGTACAAGCTACTGGGGACGTGAAATCTTGCCCAACAGCCAGAGGTGATTCTACATCTACCACATCTCTACATAGTACTGGAAAGCGTGGTAAAGAAAATATCGCTTAAAATATTGTGTAGAAGAGTTTAAACAATGCCGTACGATCTGCGAAGACACCAGCATCGTAGTGGTTCACCAAAAGAGTTAACAATTTCAGAAATGTCGAAGAAAATCCACTAGGAAGTACTGGATGATCGTCGATTGGAAGAGCGCAAGCTAGCAGACTTACTAGACATTTCAAAAGGTGCATATTACCTGAAAAATTGGACAAGAGAAAACTGAACAAGATGGATGCTGCATTTGCATCATCCATCACTTGGTCATGGCGTACATTTTTTGTGATGATCGTGGGATAACTTTCATCGGCTATTTTGAACTAAAAGGACTTTACGTTGATTAGGTTTTTTTTCGGCCAGGTCATAAAATAAATTAGTAAGAAATCTTAATTGGATTTGGTTTCTATCAGTTTTTTTCGCCACAGAAAACAAAACGTACAAAAGGTTGTTACAGCAAACCGGTAAACCACTAAAAGTTTACCTGCAGATACACACTGCATGGAGAATAAAATTTCTTTCAAAGAAAACGTTTCTTACTTTTGGTACTAAACCAAATTCGTAGTTGAAGCAGAATATTCATCAAGTTTTTGTGATTAAAGCAAAACAAATATTCGAAATAATTCGAAATATCGATTAAAAGATGTCTACATGAAGCGAGGTTAAACTAGCCAAAAACCCGAAAAACACAAAGTTCAGCCATTAAATTTTGCAATACTACATCAGGATTGGACCATCAATGGTTTAGTTAGCTTTGTGAAGACAAGGAAAAAGATTTGCCAGCAGTTATATTTCTGGGGGAGGTTTTGGGGAGGAGAAACTTGCTTCGATGGTCAACTATTAGACAGGATATTAATCCTAAAGGATTATCTCGAAAAGAAGATTGGAAATCATAGTTTCTATAACTAATGTACTAATACACCAATAACTCATAGAGGTCGCTGTTGAAGAATGAGAGACTATACTGCAAGGTTTCGTTGAAAATTTGGGTTCATTATTTAGACTTTCGGCTTCTTTGTTTTCCAAATTTCCCTTGTTCAAAGTGCTTTGTTAGCAGATTCTCTATTATTGCAGCTTTGAGGCTAATCCTCTTGTTGATGGTTTATGTGGGACTATTTGATTCTGTGACAGATTTTACTGGACAAGAATGTTATTTTGTTCTTATTTTTCCTTTTTAGCATAATCATTTTTCTTCGATTAAACTTGAAGTGCCACAAGGTCGTTTTTTGCACTTTTTCAGATTCAGACTTCCAATCTTCAACCTGGACGGTGATTCTGTTTTTTTAGAACTTCTTCCAACTTAACTAAACCTTTTATATAAAAAAAATAAAGCAAATTATAAATATTGTATATTAAAAAGTCAATTATTACATTAAATAAAATTAGAAACTATTGACCTTTCTTTTTTTGTATAGTGTAATTCTATAAAATGTCAACCATTCGAAATATCACCTACGTAATAATTGATTACTAAGACAATAATTTCATATTTTTGTAGGTATTACTTTCAAAATACATTCGATATTATATCAGCAAAAAATTTTTGTCGAATCGTTATAATTTCTATTATAAAAGATCGTTTTAATTATACGAGGGCTGCAACTAAACTTTTGATAATAAAAAACAAATATTAATAATTGTATATTTTCCAAAATATTATCCATTAAGATCAATTGTCAAAGGATTTTTTCAATTCGAGTGTAAAAAACCGATTGCCTTCAAATTTTATCAAAAACTTCATCACGCACTCGATTATTGTACCTGAAAGGATTTGTATATTTTTTGTAATATCCTGTATGTATAAATTCGGGATCTCATATACAATGCGACCCAATAAATCTATAACTCAGTTGATCTATTGATCTCACTCTTATTAAAAAGTCTAGAACGTGGGATGGCTTCAATTACCAGTGATATTCGTCTTCTATTTCATACACTCCTAGAAAGGTATCTGTGCAATCAAATCCACACGTCATATTAGACGTCTTCAGGTGTTTGTTGAGACGATAGCGCCCCAATAAAACTCCCATTAGATTGTTCTAACTTAGGTTGTTACATTCAGCAGATTTTCTCTGGCTTTAGTTCCCCAAAAAAGTGCGAGAGCACGCTTTTGTCAAAAATCAATGATTTTTGCAAACGACATATGAACCGTCAATTCGATATTTAAACCGTTCAAATTGAACTGATGTGTGATAGCTCGCGTTCTCGTGGTGGAGAAAGATTCGTATTCCGTGATTGGTTTCCCCGATTTTTCTAAAAATTCTTCCAAACAAATACTCGGAATTGAACGTTCTACGTTGCTCCAACGGAACTGTTGAAAAAAAATGCAGCACCGAGACCATCTAAGACCGAGATCTGCCTACAAAACTTTTGCAGTTTCACAAAATGTCTTACCTCAAAACAGATCCATGAATCAATTCGTTCGAACCATGATTCCTGGTCTGAAACGTCTTTCGAAGTACCTCGATTGATTTTCTTCAGCATTTCGTTGCACCAATCGAGCGTTATCCAACTCGAACAAATCTTTTTGACAACAAAACGTACGAGAATGGACCTAATGCCCGAGTGAACCTCAATCTCAAGTAATCTGCGAATTAAGATTAGAAATTTTCTTTTTTTTTGGCGGTGTAATTAAATTAATCGACCGCGTGTATGTTGGGGAATTAACGACTAACATAAACATTACGTAAGTCGAATATTTCACCGAAAAAATACGTCATAATAAACTTGAGAAAAGTTGTTATTTTTATTACTCATTTATATGATAAAATAATTATTTTTAAAACGTATACCATTACCAATTGTTTTACATCTGTTATAATTGTATTATAATATACAGAATGACCAAAAAAACTATTCATAGTGTCCCAGCTACGCCAATGTAGTATAAACTATTTAAAGTTAAAAAAAGTTGTTTATTATGTTATTTTAAGAACTACACTCGTATATTTACATAAAAAGATAATTTGAATTTTGTCATGTCCGAAAACGTACTAAAAGAAAGTAGGTAAACGTTTCGATGGATCTAGATTTCTTTTAATGATTTTTTTTTTCGTTCTACTACACCTAGAATGTGACTAAAATGATTATTATCACATATTTATATACATTATAATATAACATAACCTCACAATTTTAACGTCATCAACAATTTAAGAATGTATATTTTGCTAATAATCGAAATATGTCAAAAGTATCGATAAAAATCTGATTATTAAATCGATTATCATTCATATCTGGATACGATATTTAACGTTGTCAGATGAAAATTTTGTCTTGAAATATAATAAAAATTTGTAGGCGTCCACCATAGACGGTAGACGTAAAGGAGCGTGTCTTTTTTGTCAAGAATATTTTATGGAACTGTACTTATTGGCCGAACTTAAAACAATTAGTTTAAAAGTAACTACGGTCGATATGCAGAAACCGCCTCCCGATTTTCGTACGAATTTCGAAGCTACCCCGCCTCCGATACTAATAGACAGAGGTATGGCCATTTTGGAAAACGAAAAAATTGAAAGACACATCATGAAAAGTGTACCGGGCGGACATAATTTATTTGTACAGGTAAGACAATTTGTTTATTATAATTATTTTTTTAATAATATTTCAATTAAATTACGTTCCTAACAAGATAAGTGATGTAATAATAATAAATGCGATGAGAAAATGTTTTATTCATATAAATTAAATAATATTTTCGTGTTGCCGTTGTAACTTTCACTTTGACGAGATGAAATCTTCCTATAATGGCAATTTAATCGATAATAAATACCAGAAAATTTTCTAATGAAAATTACGTAATAACGTCGGTTTTTTATAATAAAACACGTTAATTGAGCGTTTTCGATGTCTCATGATCCATTTATTCTATTTACTATTTCCGATTTTACGAGTTTAGTTGACACATTAAACTATTCACACACACAAATTGTTTATTGACTCTCTGGCTGTTAGAAACTCGTTTATATACACTATAATCACATTCTAGAATCGTCAATTTCTCGGAAATGTCTTGATTCGACGTAAACAAACAATAATTCATTTTAGAAAGTTACAAAATATTTAAACAGGAAACGAATAACCAGCCAAACATTAGCTTCCATATTAACAGGACCGGTTTCACGGTTTATATCAGCGTGCCAATTAAAATAACCGAAAATAAACTTAAAGTGAAAATTGATCCGTTTCTTAGTCCGCATTATTTACTAATACTCCCGCTAAATATACTATCATAAATTTTTAGAATCCAACAGAAAACGAATAACCTAAAAATCGATCGGTTCGATAATATCGTCACATTCTAGAAACGTCGATTTCCTGGAAATCTCTTGATTCATCGTAAACAAACAAAAAGGTCTTTTTAGAAATTGTCTTTAATGAAATATAATGTAAACAGTTTGCAAAAACTCAAAACAGACAACGAATAACCGGCAAATTCACCAAATATTATTTCCCATGAACGTATTAGAACAGGTCCGGCTTCACTGTTTATATCGTGGATTCAATTAATATAACCTAACGTGAACTAAAGTAAATCTAAACCTAAAAACGATCTGTTTCTTGGTCTTTATTGTAGTAGTAACTCCCTTGCTGCTCGAGACTCGTTTATATACACTATCTAGAATCGTCGATATCCTGGAAATCTTTTAATTCGCCATAAACATAATTTTAATATCAAGGGATGGTTTTGTAAATCTAATTGAGATTGAATAAATGAAAATGCAAAATTTTTTCTACCGAATTTTCTTTTCGAGATGGTGTGTCCCAAAAAAAAATACGACTCATTTACAAAATGTCTTTCGTTTAATTTAAAAATATTGGATTCCACGACGTCGAAAATGCTAAACTAACGTGGATGGTCATGTACGGGGTGGATACGGAAGTATATGTTTCTTATTTCAAATTTTGGGGACAAGGTATAATGTTTGTTTCCAGGATAAAGAAGTGGCAACGTTGATCGAAAACCTTTATACGAAATTCAAGATGTACGTGAGAAAATACGAATCGCCCGATACTACGGAAAGTAGACAACCGTTACTGTCCCATTTGGAGAGGATCAACGACTTTTTGGCCAAAAGGGGAACGAGATTTTTAACCGGAGACACGATGTCGTGTTTCGATTGCGAATTGATGCCGAGGTTAGCTAAATAAATAACTAATTGTTTTTTTTTCTTATTGTACATTTCGATTTCTCTTAGACTTCAACATATACGCATTGGAGCGAAAGCCTTCAGAAAATTCGAGATTCCGACGAGTTTTACTGCCCTTTGGAATTACATGGCGAACATGTACGAATTGGAGGCTTTCATACAAAGCTGCCCGGCCGATCAGGACATCATTAGTCACATTAAAAATCAATTGGGTCTAAAGACGACGGCTCGGATAGAATTGGAAACGCCCGTTTACACGACGGCCATTCCGGTCCTGGCGGAATCTTAAAAAAATTACGATAATGGAAATTTCAAAAAATTCGGTTTTGTGATATTTGAAATCGGAAGTATATAGGAAAGTTTTAAAAAAAAATAGGAATCGATCTTTTTCGAATGTTTTTTTTTTGAAAAAAAAAATTTTGTAGGCCAGTTTTGAGAAATATGGAATCATATTATAATCAAAAAACCCTCGTATATAAAGTTTGTTATACAATTTTGCTAAAAATTTAATTTTAAATTGAAATAATTCAAATTATCGGTTAAGGTTGTTACACACGTTCCTATTTTTGTTTCAAATTAAATTCAAATTAGCGTTTTATTTAGATGCCTTAAATATATAAAAAAAATTTTCTTTTTCATATTATCAATCAGAAAAAAAAACCTGTCAATTTTTCTGTACGATATAAACTTGAAAAAATACATTTTAATGCCGCACAATATTGGACATACCATCAAAAGTTCGTTAAGGGGGTTACTTACGTTCCGGTATTTCTACTACTTCCACAAAATCGATAAATCGTATAAGGCAATGTGTGAATCGGTCTTTACATCGTGAAATATTGAAATACCATGAAAATTTTAAGTTTAATTCGATTAAGATGGTTATCTACGTTCCCGAATTTTTTACTAACGCCTAAAATACAATTAATTGTATCCGGATTCGCGTAATCGGCCCATTACAACAAAATATCGTACGTATCATCTTATATGATAGGGTGAAGGTGGTTTTATACGTTCCGGTATGTTTGTTAATAGCGAGGGAATAATTATTCATAATTCTGTACGTGTAAACTGGTCTTTACACGACAAAATTTTATACATCCTATGAAAACTTCGAGTCTTATTCTATTAAGGCGGTTATCTACGGGACGTGACAGTAATTCGTATTCCGATTCGTGTGAATAGGCCTTTATTTGTACGCTCCGTTATTTTTGGTTATAACACGAGAACAATTAATCGCGAATCGTAACGTGTAAAACGGTCTTTATAACTTAAAATTTCGTATATACCAGCGAAACTTCGAGTTTGATTCAATTGACGTTCCGGTATCTTTAATGATAACCTAAAAACAGTAGTAATTCGTGTGAACAGGCCTTTATGACATACTATCGTTTATGATACGGTTAAGGTGGTTTTCTACGCTCCGGTATCTTTATTTTTATTCGTTAGCAATAAACCGTGTGAAACGGTCTTTATAACCCCAATCGAATTTGGTGTAGCTGCATGTTAAGGTGGTTATCTACGTTTTTTTTTCATCTTAATAATTGATATAAGCGTAAATACGCCGGAACGTGTGTGCCACTCTTAACGATTATTATTTTATCGGCTCCAAACGCATCATTTTTATTTCGAGTATTAAGTATTATTTAATACATTATCTAAATTTTTAAACAATTGATCGATAATAACTAGATAATACTAGATTAATTATTTAATTTTAATTTTTTTTCTTTAAACAATCGCTTTTTCACTGTTCCAATACGTAGACGCACTTATTTTATTTTTAATTTAATCGTATCGAAATTTCTCCAAATTTGGGGAAAAATTGGGGGTGTGCCAACACCGCAGTTTCTCTCATTTGGGTCGGAACGTTATATCCAATAACGTGTCATTTGTCACGATATTTTCACGTTCCTTGACGTTGATTGATTTGATTTGAATATATGGTAAGTTTTTAACACGTGGAGACATTTCGATATTACAAAACTGATTTAATATATTTTTATATGGATTTTTCTTTCGCTATTTACCTAGTCCAGGTACTGAAATAATTACTTACGTAAAATTATGTAAAGAACCATTTTGTACGATGTGATGGTAAAAAAATGTTTTAAAATTGACGTATACAAATTTTTCTTTCTCTTAAGCATCTTTAATGACCATAAATGTTAAGTTTTTCGTTTATTTTTTTTTCTATACAATTGCATTGTTGTTACTGGAGTTACTATTATTATTATTATTTAGATATTAGATTTGTACTTTTACTATCAGAATACCTGGTTGCGTTCAATAGAACATTTAATTAATAAAGGTCTAAACTATTTAAAATTTGTGTTCTTATTTCATAACTTTCCAAAAAAGTACTTCCCATCAACCAAAATGACGATACGACATTTTCTAATATGATTTTCAACTTCTAATTATAAAATATCGATATATATATTTCCATTTACAAATTGAAACTTTTCAAATAAAACCAAATTAATCCATCAAATGTAACATTAAATGAATTACGTAGCTCAAAGGCGCAATTTTTCTTACATATATTTACCCTCGAAATAATTTCTAATAATTTAGTTTGTTATCAAAAATATTTTTCCTTCTGTCAAAATTTATTTGTACATCATCAGTCAACCGTAGATAAATTATTAAACGAAGCATCGAATACAGTGATATACTATATATATGTAGTAGAGTAGAACTGCTTGCCGAATTACATGAGTAAGACTGTTCATAGTCTCAGACATTGCTTGGTAGGCGAGATCATAGAACGAGTAGAAGTAGTGAGGTTTCTTTAAAAACTATAATTTTATGTATAACAGGTTGCGAACGTAATGGGCGCTTCAATAACATTTTCTGGAGGAATCAATCAACATTTGTTTTTGTATGGGAAACCTCTCCTTCTATTAGAAAACTGATATAATTCTCCATATATCCATAAGAAAATATATTATTACATGTGGTTTATTGACTACCTTCACGGTAGACCTATTTTTTCAAAGCTTAACTATCACTTTTTTATGAAAATGAAAAAAAAATCTTTTATCTCTGATTCCACTCAAATTTCACACAGGGGAGTTATTTGATAAGAGGATCTCAGAAAAGATATAAGTTTCTCGGAAAAAAAATTATTGAGAGGAGAAAAGCTGGAAAAATTCATGAAAATTGAATTTTCTCAGAATGCCTATCTATAATTAGAAAACTGATATGGCTTTCTTCGAAAGAAAATGCATGAAATCGTATATAATATTTCATATAATTGAACTATATAGGTATCCCTATTTTTAATAAAATTGTTAGAAAATTTTTGAACTCACCTTTAAGAGTAGGCAATCAATCATACAACGTAGTGTAGAACTTGTTGCCGAATTACATGAATGCAACGACCATTTGTAGTTTCCGGCATCGTTCGGTAGACGCCGATAAAATCTCAAAATCATAGAATAAGTGAAAGTAATGAGGTTCCATTTCAAAAAATAAAATGTAATTTTATCTATGTGCGCCGTATAACGGTTTGCGAACGTGACAGGCGTTTCAATAACAATTTCCTGAAGAATTAAACAACAAAATTTTATTAAAATCCTATGTCATTATGATCGTGAACGCACAATTTCAACCTGCGCATGAATCTTATAACAGGACTTCTATTGCGAAAAGCAATAGTTTCAGTTATAGATCAATTATTTCAGAGTAATACTTCATCATAATTTCCTTGTGTATGATTAATTCTGTACCTTGGAACAAAAAGGGCCAATGTCCAAAATTTCAAAATTTGAGTTAAATGCACAATTGAATTCAGGATGCGACATATAGTAATTGTTAAAAGGACCAAAGTTATTTACTGGAAATGCAAAAATGGCCAATGTCACTGATGGTTGGACATTGGCCCTTGTAAAGAAAAGTTTCTTAACAGGGCCTCCTCCTTACGAGGCCAGTGTGTTAGCATAACCTTACCGTACTATCCCTTCCATCTGTTGATTCCATGTAGTGGGTGTTTGAATGTTATTTGTACTAAAGTACGAATCAACTAAGAAAAGGCCACAGGCGTCATCGACTAGTTATCGTCTGCCTCCCTTTAAAATATTCCCTCTCTGTCGCTTCAGAAATATACGTAAGGATAAAAAGACCAAAGGCCAAGCGTATGTTTCAACAAAAGGAGTGTTAAAGAAAGCAAAGATAATGAGTGAACCTTGCACATGTAGAAGGAGATGCTTCCAGAAAATTACGAACGATCAAAGGCAAGCATTACACGAGGGATTTTATAGACTTACATCTGATGGTCAAAATCAATTTATTGCTAACACGGTCGAGGAGACAAGAAAAATCAGAGAACGCACTCACATCGCTGAAAATACTGTTAGCAGAAGAAAATTTTCAAGGAAATATTTCTTTGACTTGGCCTGTGGAAGGTTTGAGGTGTGCCAAAAAATGTACATCAATACATTCGCTCTGACTTTAAAAAAGGTTAGGGTGATTGAAAAAAAAGACTGACGCCAGGCAAAATCTGCCCTCCGGACTTTAGATCGAGGTAGGCATAATAATCACGTGAAATTAGACAAAGAAATAATTCAAGGTATAAGAATACATATATCAAGTTTTCCAACATACAGGAGTCACTATTCTAGAGAAAGGTCTTTAAAAAATTATTTGAGCGCAGACTTATCGGTTTCAAGAATGTTCAGGTTATATGAGAATGGGTGCAAACAAGACAACAAAAAGGCAGCAAAATTGAGCTATTATCGTAAAATATTTAACGAGGAGTACAACTTTGCATTCCATCCACCGAAGAACGACACATGTGCTAAATGTGACAATTATGTAATGTCAATCAAAACTTGTAATGATGACGATGAAGAAAAAAAGTTGGCTCTAGAAAAAAAGAAGCAAGCTCATCTTAAGTTAGCAGAATATTCTTATAAAAGGAAAAAGGAGGATAAAGAAAAGAGTAAATCCAGTACAAATTATGCTACTGCTTCTTTTGACCTTGAGAAGTGTTTGCCTACGCCTTATTTGAGAAATGGTGTCTCCTTCTACAAGAGACAACTGTGGACGTATAACCTCACAGTCTATCACACGGCTGTATTGGGAAGTCAAGGATCTTGTTACCTATGGAATGAAAGTATCGCAAACCGTGGAGGCCAAGAAATTGCCTCTTGCATTCGAAAATTTATAAAATCCATTTCTCCAGAGATAGAAGAACTCCACTTGTACAGCGATTCGTGTTTTGGCCAAAATAAAAACATATATATGGTCGTGATGCTGTGACATTTAATGATACAAATCAAAAACGAAAATAAAAGTCGATTAAAGTTCATTTTTCATCATTTCATGGAACCAGGGCACACTCACATGGAAGCTGACACAATTCATGCTTCCATAGAGACAGCCAAGGAAAGGACCAATGCTGATATTGAAGTACCCCACGACTGGTGCAACTTTATTAAATCAATACCGCGAACATCACCATTGAATGTAATTGAAGTGCCTCAATTTGAATTTCTGGATTTCCGTTCTTTGATTCGTTCTAGGCTGGTCAATAGAAAAACCACCAATAAGGATTTAGAGACAGTGCACTGGGCTAATATCAAGGAGCTGAAATTCGATCGAGACCATGAATATCAGTACTTCTACACATGTAAGACTTCTCTATTAGAAATCTGTTTCGTTATTGAATTTTGTTAATTTTTTTTCAAACAAAATTACAATATTAAGAATTAGCAGTTTGTTTTATATTTCATTACTGTATCATTTCCTACCATTATTATTGATTTTTTGTTATAAATAAAACTATTTTTTCATTAAAACCGTTACTTTTCTTCAGATTTGTATGGCTAAAAAGGCCAATCTCCATTAATCCTAAATTAAACCTAAAATGTCAAGAGGCCAATGTCCATGAAAATGTGGGAAAAATATAAAAAAGTAAAAAAATCAATCTAACATTAGATTGTAGTGAGAAAAACATTACTGAATTAAAAGCTACAAATTTGAAAAATAATAGTACAAAAATTGTAGTAGGATTCTTAAAATTCCTCAAATTTAAATTGGGTTTCCTGTCATTTGACGAAAATAGACATTGGCCCTTTTTGTTTCAAGGTACAGAAGTACAATATGAAAAAAAAGATCATAATATTGACAATTGACATTACCGTTGAAGGAGTTTTAAATTTTTATTTAAAGGAAATTAATAAAACTTTATATGATTGTCATGTTCGTGGACTGATAATAAAAAATTGAATTCCTCCATTATATCAAAGTGAATAAATAATCTTATAACCTCTTATAAGAATCTTCAAATCTAATAAACTTGCCAAAAGGAAAAATATCTTTTTAATGTTTAATATTTTTTTAAATGTTTTTAAAATAAATAATTTATTATGATAAGTAGAAAAGAAAACAACGGTTATTTCATTATAATTTTGATTTTTTATTTAATATTCAAATTTTTTATTTAAAATAACATCAAGAAGAAATTTGTTATTGCAATTATTGCTAAATGTATTGATATGAATATAAAATTGTTTTTTAATAAATGACAAAAAAAGTTGTTTGATTTTTTTATGCTAGTCAATTTAAGTAAAAATATCTAGTTTAAAATGTCGATTTTAAATTAAAAAAAATTCCATTAAAATGACGTATGTATCACATTTATTTAAGAAATAAATTAAAATTGTAACTAAAATAGAAAAACAAATATTTCAAGTGGATATGAATTTAGTTTCTTTAACTTTGACTGAAGGTACATATTTAATTTTATGTGAATATGCTTTACTTGGCAATAAAGCTGATAGACACATATTAGTAATCAATGCTGTTAAGCCCCATATTCTTCTTTTACCTCCTAAAAATACGGGTATTGAAGAACGGTCTCTAAATTGTGTGTATCCTAACAAATCTGGATTACATAATTCTTCTAGGGTAACTGTAAATACTTCCTCAACTTCTGTCGGATTAGTTTGTAATTTACTCACTGTTAAAGGTTTTATTAATCTGCCTATTACTGGTAACACACACGTTTCACCTTTGGTCACAATTAAGTTACCACTACCCCATAGATCTATGTTATCTGGATGCAAACCGAGTTCTTCCTTGGTTTCTCTTAGAGCCGTATCTTCCAAACTTTTATCGCCCACATCTTGCATTCCACCTGGAAAACTAACCTGTCCTCTGTGGTTTTTCAAATGGGAAGCTCTTAACGTGTACAGTAGCGACACCTTACCGTTTACTTCGCAAAGAGGAATCAATACAGCTGCCCTCTTTGCCGGCTGATGTGTATGTAATCGTATCGGTTTCATACTAGAAAATTTTGCTGCTGTTCGTTTTATATTTTCTTCGCTGAACACATATTCTTGTGAATAAAAATTGAACGGTTGTTTTTTACTGCAGAAAAATCTTTGCGCCATACTAAACATTTTGATAAAAATAATTTTCTACATGACATAATAACTTGACATTTCACTTAACGTTTCACATCTCAGTTTTTATGAATAGTTCAAGTTAAATTCATTCTGTATAATAACTAAATCTACATACATGTAATACGTAAACATACTCTGCAACTTCACGTGTTTATTAACCTCAATTAGAAAGTTACAATACAACCAAATATACGGAATCAATTTATCAAATTTGTAAATTATAGAAGGAAACTAAGAAATTGGTTATAAGATTTATACGTTTTTTGTATTAAACATGTTTAGTAAAACTTTAAACGGCGGTAAAAGATATATTTACCTATTATAATTTATTTAAATAATTTCCGTATCTACGTGTTAATAGACACGTCTATATTTAGGTTATATCCACAGAACATATGATGTTTGGTTTGTTTTATTGTATTGCTCGTATACGTTCTGCTGTGCATATTAAGTTTTGTGATTTCGAAAGTACTCAAATTATTGTCATAGATAAATTCGATTAACAGAGAGAGAAACAGCATAGGTACATAGTATAATCTTAATCTATCAATTGTTGATTAAAATTGCTAAGAGAGTTGAAAAATGTATATAACCGAACGCTAATCAAGCAATGAAATAAGTTGTTTGCTGAGCGATACCGATCAGTCAATGTCAGATGTACATTACCGAATGTGTAGTTTGTTCGATTGTATTACTTTCGAATTAGTTGTAATTCAACAGAACTAGATGATTCGTTGTGCGAGATATATTCAAATAGATTTTATAATTAAATGTTTTATATAGCGTGATTGCAATGAATTTTTAATTTAAATAAATAAACATTTAACATTTTTTAATATATATATATATATATATATATATATATATAAATATATACATATATATATATATATATATATATATATATATATATATATATGTATATATATATATATATGTATTATATATATATGGAATGGAATGGAATTTTATGTCTATAATTTTTAATATGGAATAAAACAAAATAATACAAAGAGTTAAAAATTTTATTTACATCAACATATTTTTACTTCTTTGGAAGTCAATACTTTTTCCACCATTTTGGCTCTTTTTTCCAACAAATTCTTGTCGTTATCAGCGATTTGATCGTTTTTCAGATTCCGCAAAAGAAAATGATGTATAAAAAGTCTCAAACTTTCTCTAAACATTTTTAATTTATCCGATTGCGCAACCCTCGAGAAAACCAACAGACACTCCTCCAAGTCATCGTGTAACAAAATACCCAAAAGAATTTGTCGCGTAAATCTCAACGTTAATTTATCCAATTCGGCAAATTGCATAATCTGATACAGAAAAAATCGATTGAGTAATATCGAATGAAATTTAAATCGATTTCATTTACCTTTAAAATCGATATAGGTAAACCTTTTTCGATGAAAAGATGGATAAGTAACTTGGCTAGATTCGATAATTGGGTTCCGGAATGTTCATCCATCGCTTTAATTTTATCCCACATGGAATATTTGATAGCCAACTGAAATTAATCGAAGTGGAAAGCAATAAATCGAGACTTAATCGATTCAAAAAAAGTCTCAAACGATAAAAAGGACGCGGGATTGATCGGAAACACTGTGATTTATAACGCGTGAATCAAAAATATTTATTTACCTGATATTTTCTATTGTAATCGCAGAATTTTTGCGCCAGGTGACCGTAGTAGGGATTATATTGTTTTTCCTGAAGGCAACAGTGCAATAAAACGTTGATAATTTCGCGTTCCTGTGTATTCTTTAGACCGAGTTTTAAAAGTTTCTCGAACGCGTCCATATAATCCTAAAAATAACAACATGGATTTCTATACATTTGGATTGGAGCTTTCTCTTCGCGGTTTTCCGTTCCATTTTTGATCAAAACGTCCCCATCTCTAGTTAAAACTTTTTATTTCTGTTATGATACGCTATTTTCGATGGAAACTGTTTCATTTAAGCCGAACACACTGTATATTCCTAACTTTACACCAACTCATAATTACATTGTTAACAAAATTTCCCACTTCTGATATAAAATTTTCCACTTTTGCTTGAAATTTTCTCATATTTTAATGCAAATTTTCCACTTTTGATTAAAACTTTCCCATTTCCAATAAAAATTTTTCCAATTTTGATTCAAGTTTTCCCATTTCGAATGTGGAACTCCCCAATTCTGATCAAAGTTTTTCACTATTGAGGTAAATTTTCCTATTTCACATCAAAAATTTCCCACTCCTAATACAAAAGTTGCGTGAAATTTTGTTATATTTTAATGAGAATTTCCCACTTTTGTCTAAAAATGTCTCACTTTTGATTCAAATTTTCCCATTTTTTATTTAGATTTTTACATTTTTGCTGAAAATTTTCCAATTTCAAATAAGAAATTTCTCTCTCCTAATACAAATTTTGCTTGAAATTTTCTTATATTTTAATGATAATTTTCCACTTTTGATTCAAATTTTCCCATTTCCAATAAAAATTTTACAATTTTGATTCAAGTTTTCTTATTTCGAATGTAGAACTTCCCAATTCTGATCAAAGTTTTTCCAATTCTGATTTAGATTTTTACATTTTGCTGACAATTTATAAAGAACGTCGTAGTTTTGATTTGAAAATCTCAAATTTCAAATCAAAAATTTTCCCGATTCTAATACGAACTTTTTGTTAGAAATTTTATCATATTTCAATAGAAATACCCAACTTTTGATTAAAAAGTCCCACTTCTTATTAAAAATTTTCCAATTTGGATTCAAGTTTTAATAATTTTACTGAAAATTTTCCCATTTCAAATTAAAAATTTCCCAATTCTGATACAAACTTTTCAGTTTTGCTTCCAATTTTCTCATATTTTAATAAGAATTTCCCACTTTTGACTAAAAATTTTCTACTTTAGATTCAAATTTTCCCATTTCGAATAAACAATTCGATTCATAGAAATATAAATACGAGGAGGACAAAACTTACTTCCGCAGACATAAGTATACAAAAAACATTTCTTCGAACGTCTGTATTCATCCGTTGCTTTTTGGCCAATTCCAATAATTTCGAAGAAAATCCTTCAGTTTTAATTGAACTTTGGGATTTTTCTTCATCTGTATTTACACCTCCAGTCCAAGCCGAACCTACCACCCACCATTTACCCCTTTCGTCAGCTACATAAATAATAAAATACAATTATACACGATAGTTATAAACATAACGTTCAAGGATACCTTTTAACAGATCCTCCAAAGTCATATTCAATTCCGTGGCGTAATTTCCTTTACGTATGAATCCTTTTAATAATTTTTTCAAATGTTCCGGATAAGAAACGTCATAATTCGGTATCTTATTGACGTTGTTGTTTTTTATAGCCAATAAAATATCCAACATGAATTTTATCCTCAAACTGAAAGAAAAAAAAAAGGACATTCTGTATAATAAACATATACTGTAATTGTGATTAAATTTATTATATCTACAGGGTGAATTTGATAACATTACGTATAAAAATAATAATTTCATATTACGATACCTATAAAATTACGTTTTCTAATGACCCTGATATTTAAAACACAAAACTAATCGCACGATACACCAGACAGTTCTACAAGGGGAATTCAAAATATAAAGAAAAATGTTATATTACATTTGTTATTTTATAAGAAAAATGACTTTTTTTGCTAATAAAGATACAATATAATATAAAAGAGGTATAAACGTGATTATATTAGAAATTGTACAAATACGATCATTAAAAAAAAGTTTTTATTGCATTTATACACTCAAAAAAAAACAGTTTTCGTTCTAATTTCACTTCGATATAACAAAAATTTCGATAACCAAAAACGATTTTAGTACATCAAAACCTCACAAATACTTTTATTATCATAAACACTAAATCATACAAGTTATAAGAGGGAAATTCGAGTTTTAGATCAAATTAAACAGAAAAAGGTATAAAAATAGGTAAATCATATAAATTAAAACGTACTTACTTGTCTTTTTCATCCTTCGAAACAATAGAAGCCTTAGCTTGTAGATCGATTATGAGACTTTTCAAAGCTAACGGATTATCTTTTCTCAAATTAAATCCGACGCTTCTCAAAACGTGCAAAATACATTCGACGCGCTTTTCCTTGATTTCACTAGATAATTTTCCCAATATTTCGTACATCAATTTCGAATCGAACAATTTAAAATTATATAATTGAGATATTATACAAATTATATTATCCAAAGTTTTATTTTCGACTTCGTCATCTCGTCGAAACGATTCGTCGAATTTTTTGATAACGCGCTGTAAGAAATGGGCCCCTAAAATTATTCTAAGTTACATTGGATGGTTGATTAATCGAAATATATCCAGTACCCACCCACTTCGGTACCGACGTTGGCGTGTAGTACCATAACAAGAACTATATGTTCGATCAATAATCTTTCAGGTGTTATCACTTCCGATACCAAAGATTCCATTATTAGATTAGTTAACGTATCGTTCATGTCGTTTCTGCTGTTTTCCATATATAATTGTTCGATTTGGGACGCTATATTGTGCATATTACTTTCCGCTAACCTATTTAATAAACCTAAGGAAATGTTAGTATCGTAGTTCCCTCGTATGTTAGGTCTAGAAAATCGAAACATTTAGGGCCACGACCAAACCTAATCTACACCTAAAGTTAAGTTATGTGTATAAATGTTATATACACTCGTTAATAATAAATTGGTTTTAAATAACGTTGATAAATTTCAATTTGTAAAATTTTTTAAAAAAATTTTGTTTCTTCATGTATATTAACAAATATAAAATAAATGAACTGTGTTTGATACTTTGTAAGAAACTTTATGTTCGAAGAAGTGAGATTATGATAACATTTAAAGTCATAAAATCATTTATTTCCATATATTAGCCATAAAAACTATTAAAATCGAATTATTTGTCGATTTTCTAGAACCAAAAAACTATAAAATCACCGAGATATATAATTGGATTTGATAAAATACCTTTTAGCTGTTTCCTAAGACGATTAAGTTTCTCTATTCGTTTTTCATCTCCTTCCCCAATTTTTTTTTCCCTTAAAGCCGGAGGTACATATTTACTTTCTGTTTTCTAAGAAATTTATTTCAATTATTATAAAAAATCCACACCAATAGTGAAATAATAGAAACATCTCACAAAAAATATCTAAAATCAATATCTTGAATATTATTTGTGAAAGAAAATACAAGGGAAAGAATAACATTAACGTCGCCATTTTGTATAAGTCCAAAATTTAAATGAGAAGTTTGTTGAAAATTAAGCACGATTCCAATTTGTTTTTTAGATATTACTCGTCTGGTACTTCTTGGACAGTCCTCGTATATTATTAAGAGGTTGAAATCACGTCGATGATGATAAAATCAAATTAAAACACTTAAGGGCTATAAAAATATGATGAGTTAAAATAATATACAAAAAATATCGAAAGTCACTATCATTAGAATTTTTTGTAAAAGAAAATACGAGGGGTTTAAAAAAAGAATAGTACGATAACGAACGGGACTCTTTTCTAATTAATAACCATCTGGTAGTGTTTGGATAACCCTCGTATATTATTAAAAAGTTGAAAATCATGTCGATGTTCATTAAATCAAATTAAATCACTTTAGAATAATTGAAATAACATTTTTAAAACTTACTTTTGTGATAACAGTCCCATCTTTGGCTCTTAATCTACCATAAATATCTTCCCAAGTACCATCAAGGAATTGTTTGACAGCCCCTTTTTTATTTTCTATTATATCGACCTCCCTGTCATCTTTTTCTTCATTTTCCACCTCGCTTTCCATATAAACATTGTCGTTATCCGAATTGTTTGTACTATTGTCAAATTCTGTTGTATCTTCTAATTCTTCAATGTTTGAATCATCCGTATCATTTTCACTCATCAATTTCTTCTTTTTAGATGCTATTTCATTATTTTCTTTGATTTTTCTTTTAAATTTCGATGTATTTATACTATCTTCAATACTATCATCCGATTCTTCAATTGTTGATTCATCCAAACTGCTTTCTTCCCATTCATTTTGATCATTAACTGTTTCTTCTTCCGATTCCTCTTCAGTTTCATGGAAACCACTTATATCTTTGGACTTTGTAGATTTTTTTGTTGTTGTTTTTTTATTAGTCATTAGTGCAAAGTCTTCCTCAAAATCATTGTCAGCATCTTCAAAACCTTGTTCAGTAGTAACACCGTGTTTTAGATACTCCGGATCTATTACTTCTAGTAAATCTAAATGAAAATCTCTATGAAAACGTTTAAAAATTTAATAAAAACGTACTACTTACAGTCTAAACCGTCTTCCGTGAAACCTTTGGGAATATTTTTTGATTTCCTCTTTTTTAAACCCAATTGCTTTTCCATTTGAACTATTATCTTATCTTCTTCTTTATTAGCTTCTAAAAGCTGTTTTTTTCTTTGCTTTTTCATCTCCGCTTCAAGTTGTTTTTGTTGATTCTTTTCTTTTTTACGAATTTGTTCGATCGAAAGTTCCTAAAAAGGAATAATATCGTAAATACTAAAAACCTGACTTCGATAGAGAATTTACCTTATTATTGTTGCTATTACTATTGTCAATCATTGTATCTTTTTTATCAACTTTCGGTTTTCTTCTATTCTTTGTATCGATATTAATTTCGGTATTTTCTACATTCGCTTTTATCTGAAGTTTCTTTTTGGAAAAAAATGTATTTCTACGCGATTTCTTTTCCTTTCGCTTCTCCTTACGTTGTTGCTTTCTTGTAGATTTAAAAGGATCAGATTTTTTCTTTATAGCGACCATTTTAAATCATTAAAATTAAATCTTAGCTATTTAAATTTTCAAACTAAAAAATAGCATGTTACTAACCTTAAAAGTCAGCTGTCTTATCTAACTTCATATATATTGCAATCACTAGCGGTGAATTTATCACTGATACCAGTCTTTTCGTAAGAATTACTCCATAAAATAAATAAATAGAAATAAGAATCAATATAATAATAATATAATTATTAAATAGCAATCAATAATTCTAAAAGAAGTAGAACTGTAAATTATTATATGTATTTATTTAATATATCTGTTTAGTTCTGTGATCGGTGCAAAAAATTTGAACAGAATCGTAGATTAAAAGGACTAGAGGTGGTAATATTAGGTGAAAATAACTTATTGAAAACATAAAACATTGGTTTAAGTAATGTCCTAATAGTATTTTATTTTGATTACTTTTTAGAATATCGTTTCACTATTTCTATCACATCAATTTGGTTAAAAGGTTCCATTCGTTGAGCCGTATAAACTTCTTTCACTACTTTGTGTTTATTCTCCTTATCCCCAAATGGAGTTTCCTTTATACTAAATTTGAATGAGTTATATATAGGGTGGCTCAAAACTTACATCAAAATTGCAAATACTTATAAATAATATAATTATCGTATTAAATTTTGAATAAATTAAATGTTTTTTTATAAAAATCCTTATCTCTGGAATATTTGTAATGAAAAAAATATGAAATATGAAAGTAATAAAAAAAATAACATTCGTTTCATTTATTAGCTCTAGCTCCTCATTACAGTGGATTCAAGAACGATGAGAGCAAATATTTGCTAAAAAGTTTATCGAAAAATCGGTATGTTTTTGAAGAAAATTTCTAACAATGTCCGGAATTCTCGGAAATGATAATCATTTTCTCTATTCGAGACAACTTTCGACACTGGTCTTTCATAGAAATGCGAGTTGATTATTTGTCGCCTTGTTCTCGCTCTAAATTCCAGAATGTAAAGAAAAGATTCTTCGAAAAGTTATAAATTGGATTTTATTGGTTCGAGGGCTTTTCCAGAGTTAATTCAGAATCGAGAAAACGATAAAAGAATGATGTATAAGGCGTAGTCAAAAAATAAGCGAAAAATCTGTTTAATTTTAATTTGATTTGTATATAAATATACACTTCAATTCACGAGATAATTCATGAATAAATTTTCTTTACGAAACCGACGAGCGCATCAAAATTTCAACGAATCAAATCGAGTTCGAGCAAACTCGTTACTTGTAGTGAGACCCAGCAGGATCTGCTCAGCAAATTATTAATTTTTATAGATCCCTTTTTCAACGGAACGTCTGTTCATACTAAAATGCATCAGGTCTCGGGACGTCAAGGACGAGATCAGATACCCTGACGCGGAATTAGTGTTCGACTCGACCGATTTTACGATGCTTTAAAATAATGATTCCTTCATATTTCGATACGGTTTTAGCGAGGATATTTTTGGTAACCGCCCATTTTTTATCCCGACAAAAAGGGTCAAGGTTTTTTATGACGTCTGCTTTATGCTAAGAAACGGTAGTACAAAATATTAAATATTCAATATGTGTTGTCGTTTCTGGATTTAAAAATATGTAAAATTTGACTGCACTAAATCGTGCGTAGGGTTGTAATTAAACGATTTTTGACTATTTTGTAGGTGTAGCTAGGGGGAAAAGTTAAGGAGGCTGCATCTGAGAGGAAACAAGATTAATGGGTACTTGGGCGAACGCGATGCGATGTCATGAAACAAAGTTAGTAATTAATGTAAAGCGCACCGATTTAATCAGTCGATAAAGATGAACCGATCTTCTCTCTCTATCTTTCTTTGAGAAAACCACAATTTACCAGATGTATGTCTAGATAATTTAATGTAAATCGCGGTTCGGAAACTTTAAAATTTTTGATGAAAACGTCTCATTCAAATTACTATTTTTACAACAACAGAAAACAAAATTCATGATTTGAAATATCATCGTTACTTTTTAAATAAAGCTTAAGGTATTTTACATTTATATTTCGTACATATTTTTTATACTCATATCTTAAACTAACTTTCAGTTTTTTTTTCAAACTCTATTGTAACATCTTAAACTTATCAATATCTATAGATTGTTAATAAATTATTATTCACTATTAATAAGTTCTTGTTGGGATGTTTTACATTCCATAATTAATATAGAATTATTGCTAGATCACTCTGTATATTTTCTATGAAATCGACACCCTTATTATTCTTATAGAGTATTATAAATCGTCAATAAATTAACAAACTACCCTTGTAGACAATAGTAACAAAATAGGATATACGAATAATCAGTTAATGACAAAATCGATAAGATACCCTCCCATAAAACAAACCTGTATCACAAACTTATTTTTATATCAAAGTTCAGTGGCTGCACGTGAGAAAAAATTTTTTCTGTTGACTATTAACATGCGAATCGACAATTACAAATTATAAAAGTAATTAGAAACAATCAAATCAAATGCAGTAGTTGTTAAATAATTTTTTTTTTCGTGCCAGGATTTGTTTTTAATTTAGAGATTGCAGTGCTGCTAAACTCAATTTTTCTAATATATAATAGTAGGACCACCGGCATGACTATCGACTAAAACAGCAGAAATGAAAGTAGTACCATCCTAATTACTGCTAATGGGGAATCCCACGAGATATAATCTCATCCCAAATTATGTGGAGTATATCCTGTCGAAGATATGCCGGCCGAAATCAACTCGAATAAGACTTACCAAATTCAACTTCAAGACCATTAGTGGAAATATCTGGGACTCGTACTAGATAGTAAATTTCTCTGGAACAAACACGAAAAGTAACAAAAACTCTGATGGTGTGCGGAAACTTCTCAAGGAGGAATCGTCACATTTGGGGCAGTGATTTGGGGTATTAGTACTAGTTTGAATACCAAGAGGATCAATCTGTCGAAGGTACAAAGACTGGTTTGCATATATACAATTGGTGCCATGGAATCATGCTTAACAGCTACACTAGAAGTGATTATAAATCTTCGACTTCTCCACATAGTTTTATCAAACCTGTGACATGCCTTTGGATGATATTTTTGTGGATCAAGAAATGAACAGATCTGAAGCAGCAGTTCATTCTAGAGAAGAACTATCGCAAATAGCAGATCATTATCCTGTCTAATAGACAAGCAATAATTAGAGCTTTAAGCTCCACAGATGACTTAACCTGAAATAAAAGATGAAGACGTGGTAGCTACAACCATCCCAAATTCTGAACTTTTGTGGGATTAACACCTAGATTAAAAACTCTAGGGAAGTAAAGACATTGCAGTATAGGAATATATTGAGATTGCGATTTCTTTCGAAATTTAATATTGTCATACAAAATCACATGCAGATTACGGCGTTGTCAAAATTAATGTTTCTTTATATCTAGCGAAATTGCTTTAATAAATTATTTTGATATTGTGAAGAAATTGAAGAATTTTAAATATTTTATGATGAACTTAATCCTGATTTAAGTACAGCCACTGTTCGAGTCCTAATTTTACACTCTAGTCGTATGTCAGAGCTGCCATTTACAATTTTTTTTGTCCCGTTATGTCGAGAACATCCAATTCGATTATTAATTGTTTTGGTTGTTCAGAAAACAAAACAAATACTGAAATATATGTTTTTTTAAACAACTGCAATTGTCAAACTATAAATTTGATACAAAAATGTATTTTTTTCAACTTAAATTATTGACGTAGGTAACATCAAAAAAAAGTTGATTTTTATATAAACAAACTATTTTTCTTATTGTTGTTATTTCAGTTTGTTCTTTAATAACGTTAAGTTAAAAGTTTAGAAATTTTATATATTTTCTCGATGGTATATCGCTGGTGGAAAGCCTTTCATCGAAAATATTATCTAAACGAAAATGACTTAATTTATTTTTAATTATTTCTTCGATATATCTGTTTTCAGTATATATTCAAGAAGTTTTTTGTATTATTTTTCTAGTTTTTATTATAATTATAAGTGATAAATTGTATTATAAGTATTCATATATCAGCTAGTTGTTGTTAAATTCAATCTCGTAGATGTAAAGGTGTTAAGCATTCAGTTTTGTTCATTTATCTCATCTTTATTTGATTTTTTTT
The DNA here is from genome assembly GCF_026250575.1 of Diorhabda carinulata. Classification (NCBI taxonomy): domain Eukaryota; kingdom Metazoa; phylum Arthropoda; class Insecta; order Coleoptera; family Chrysomelidae; genus Diorhabda; species Diorhabda carinulata. The sequence continues at coordinate 12,374,582 of NC_079466.1, read as the reverse complement.
TTGAAAAATAATCCTCATCAAGAGAGCCTTAACAAGGACTAGAAAAAACTCATCCAGCACGACCTACAACTTACCTATAATCTAAGGATTACAGACGATCGCCCATAAAAGATGTATCCTTCTAAAACTTTACTTATAACATTTTTACATTGATACCGAAAGACGTAAAATTAATAATTTAAAATTTTCAATAGAAAATAAATTTCAAAATAACAAAAAGAATATAGAGAATTAGTTAGTTTTATAAAAATAGTTTTAGATCTTTGAGACTTGGAATTCATTTATTATTGAAGTTGTAAAATAAAACTCCTACTAGTAATAATGTCAAATGCTATATTGTGATGCAGTTTGTCAAATAAACAAGAATTTTCACATTTTATTAAAACTTTATATTTCATGATATTGAACACAATAAAATTTGAAATCTCATCTGTTTTTAGAAAGTTTTAGTTTTATAGTTTTTCGATTATAAAGCCGGTAATACACGATGCGTCAAACGTTTGCACGTATCACCTTCCAACATTGGACGAAGGATCGAACCTTACTTAAATTTACATAAAGAAATGAAAACGTGGCAAAAAAGTAATAAATAACATAAAAAAGATATAAATTATTAAAAAAAAAAACTGGACGATACCGTCAATTTTGGTTCTACAAAAAGTATGTATCAGGATTTTCCATGGCCAACGTAGGAAGCAAAGAATTCGTCGAATGACAAACTCATTGCGACCATACGATGCGTATAACGTCGGAAGCATTAAACGCATCGTGTGATACCGACTTAACATCAAATTACTTAATTTTTGATGAACTTTCTAGTTCGAATTAACAAAAAATATATTTGATAACGTAAACTAGCTCGATTTCATAGTAAAATAAACGTATGGAAAGTAGATTATAAAAACGGTTTCCCGGACTACTTCGAGGAAACTATGTGCTCGAAATTAGTCAATGAGAACCATTGGCGGGATCTGAAGCGCATGTATTGTCAAATAGACGAGGAAGGATTGCTGGAAAATCAAGCGTGGGAAAAGGATAACTGTCGGGAAGGCTCCTGAAAGCTGGTACAACTTCAGTAGGCCGCCAGCGACCTTATATCCACGACGAAAAAATCCCGTATATATTTTTTTGTATATTCAGGATGATAAAAAATATGTTTGAAAGCGATTAAGAGTCGAGGGTTGTTGTAGTGAGATATTGAAGTGATTATCGGTGGGTTTTTGTGAGTTTTTGTGGAGAGATTTTCCATTAAATCGGTTCGCGGAATCCAGAGCAACTGGTGGGTGGTTTTAAAATTTATTTTTCTCAAACGGTTAGTATTTATCAACAAATGCCTGAATATTTAGTTGAAATATATTTATTAGTATAGATTTTCTTAAATAATAGGAACATTTGATTTATTGAAAAAAAAAACAAATTTTTAAATTTATCGAAATTGAAATAATCAACTTCGTTTTTCTTTTTATTTTCGAACTAAAAAACTTTAAAAAAAATCAAGACACGTACTTACTTCATATCTCAAGTGTAATATAATATGGCTGATCTAGTATTGAAGGGCATTTCCACAGGTCTCCTATTCAAGACGATGACACTTTTATTGAAATAAAGCATTATTGGAAAATTATTAAGTATATGTGTGAAGAACTGATAGGTTGGGACATTAATTTCCAACTGGAAATGAAGTTCATTTACATATTAATGGAAAATTCGGATTAACATGATTGGCTTTTCGTTTTTTTTGAAATTTGTGCATATTGGTAGATATAGGCGTCATATTAAATGAAATTATAATATACATAATAGTATAAAGCTGCAACAATAAATCCGTAGTTTCTATTCTTTTTTTAATTTCAGCATCTTAAATATTTTAGTCGAAAAGGAATTCCAAACAATGAAAACGGCAAAGAAAACAAGCTTAAATTTCGACATCCTATATATACTGTTGTACGTAGTTTTGGCCGATGAAACTGGGGCATTAAACGACGTGATAGCCTAAAATTTCTTCGATATATCGTGAATCCCTCCGCTCCATCGGCAATTTTAATAAAAAAACCATCTAAGAACCTACTACATTTTCTTTTATGCAACACTGTGCAAATTTTTCATCAGATCATCTGTCGTCTTGTCTTCTGGCATATCGTAAACGAGTTGGGGTTGATTTTGGCCAATAACTGATCTTTTCGGCTCAAGTTAAACCTCCTTTAGTCTTCTACAAACACTCACAGTGATTCCTCGCGTTTCTATGAGCTTTTGTTGGTTTTGAACATCATATCTCTCGGATGTGCAGCTTTTTCTTCTGGAACCGCATCTTCAATTTAAGTTACCAGTTTCTAAATTAATGTTCAGCGTACTGGCCACCAATAGAGTGACCGATTGAGTAATTTCATCACTGGTTATGTCCATTTTCAGGTAGAATTATTGTTAATTGTTAACCAAGGTGTGTGTTGATTGAGGTTTGATCACTAACTGATAGTGGTGGTCAGGTAGATGACCTTTGGTAAGGGCCAGTTACCTCTAATTATCACCATTATAAAAAAGTAATAAGAAGCTGATCTATAACATTTGTTGGATCGTTTTTTGACTTGCGATTGCATGGATGTCGCCTGAGTCGATTTTTTTTCTCATGAGTATAGTTAGGGGAAACTTTCTCAAATGAACCAGTGAATAACTATAAACAGGAATAATTTTTATTTAAAAAGGGTATATTTTAGGGCGGTTCTGTAATAGCTAGTGCCGTCAAAATAATTGCCGCATCAAAATTTAATATCTGTTTGTATAATGTGACTAATGAATTGTTTTTTCACCTAATTCTCGTCATAAAATCTGTTAAATCCAAAATTAATTGCGTTTAATTGATTTCGTATAGTTAGGTTTATTTACTTTACAAATCACAGTGTATGAATATCACTCATTGTATCAAATAAATTGTTATTTTTATTGATTTTGATGTATCATAATCTTTTTTTAGTATGTATCGTAAATCCTAGCGACCACTCGGAATCGGAGACTGACTAGGTTTGGTTTTGAATTTTTGTCGGGTGACAGGTAACTCAATTCCGTGTCGTCTGATCTAGACTAGGTAAAATAAGAAAATACCATTTTTTTCGTTCAATATTAACCTTTTCAAGTTTTTACACATCTTTTACATCCGGAAACATTGTAATCATAATCGTATTACGAGAAATTTTGTTTGTTCAAAATTAAACTTGTTAAGGTTATGCTAAAAGAGATTAACGTTTTAAAAAATTGTTGACAGTGTCAAAGACCCTTTTTTTTTCGTGGATTTTGCTACCTACACCGAAATTAAATAAACTGTAATCCTTGAATTAAAATTTCCCTCAGGTACTTGGATGATAGAGAAAAGGGACTTTATCTGGTTATAAAAAATTCTGTTTAATGTTTTAGCAAAACATAAAGCTAGAATTTTATAAGAATCGCGTTAGAGCAGATGAAAATATTATGAACCACAGTTTTCAAAATGTGTTTATAATTTAGGAAAAATTTAATAAAATACTTAAAGATATTCCTCTTAATATTAAATAGATTGTGACTTATGTACGATGATGTTAAAGTTCATTTTAGTGGTTGAAGAGAGCCTAATCATGTGCAGAATTGAACTCATGTAATTTTTGGTCTTGGAGGATCATTTTTAATATGTAATTTCTAGCACATTGACCGATATCAACGATTTAATGATGCATTTACAAAGAGCCTGGAATATTTCTAATTGGGCTACGGGAAGATTTTACATTCCCAAAATGAAGTTTTTTGATAGAAATTCATAGAATTTTTGTTGTTTTGAATATTCTTTATTTGATTCTTTCGGTATATACTAATTAATGTTTGTTTTGGTGAACATATATAAGCATAGGATGTTATCAATTTAATGTAGTTTATAATTACAATTTAATTGCTACATTCCCTAATGACTAATATGTTGATTATCCCATTAATTAGGTTAATAACCTAATCAAATCTGATTTAATTATCTAAAAGTTAAGAGTATTAAAATTTTCGATACTTTATTGAGTTAAATTGATTTATAATTCAAATGAAATTTTAGATATCTCGCAATCTTAACTGTTAAAATTATAATTCATTTTCATATTAAAAATATTTATTTCTTGGACTACGAACTTTTGTTTAAGAGAAGATTTTAATTCACTTAGTTTTCGGCCTTTTGTGTCTTGAGGAATTACTTTTCAATAACTACAACACAACTAAATATGATGCATTTTTCGACGGATTTGTATTACTGAGAATTTTCTCTAAAATCCAAATGATTGGATTGATCTTTCTCTGTAGATATCGATTGTAAATTTTCTCACTTTCTCAATTAAAACACCATCAATACAGCATTTGCTCTTCGTTTTCGTTAAGGGAATCATCACAAATTATGTTCTAAGAAAAGAAAATATGAGATCCCTATATGACAAAACTATAAAAAAGAAAGAAACTCGGCTTGTTATCAATTATTTGAGATATAGAACTCTTACCTCCAGCTCTATTGATCTCAAACTAAGACGAACTTTAATTATTACGTGAACGTTAGTGATAATATCAGCTCTAAAATATCTCCAAGACTAACAGTGTTTTCTTTAGAGCTTTAGCTAGTGCGAATCATATTCAGCATTCGATTTATATTTTCCCACTCTATTAGAAGAAAAAATTAGAATATTTACTTAGTAATATCCACCTGGTCTGGTAAAAAATTCCATTATATTCAATCCCAGAAAATTATTCAGAATTTGAGTTCTGGAGATTATCAAAGGCATTTTTGTTTGATTAATTTATCTCGTATTTCTTTTTTAATTTATATTGTTAGGTACTTTTCAAAAAACACTACTTTCTATACAAGATCGTGTTTTGAAAATCCTTTAAATCATTATAAATCATCTAATTTCAACCGGTGTAACTATTAATTTTTGTTATAAAGGTTATTTCTCTAAAAAGCATTCGTGAAATTACGGCAAATGTTATGAGTAGTCACGTAATTACCACGAGTACAAACCGTAATTGTTGAGAGTGTTTCAAATACTTGTTTTGTGGAGTGAGTCCGTTATACTTTTAATTAGAAATTCCACTCCTACACCGAGGCATCGAAATAAACCTTCGAATTATTAATATAGTAAAGGAAAAAATGTTAAAATATTAATAGTACATTATTTCATAGTGGATCTCCTTTCTTTTGTCCTTCGGGATTGCTTCCTCCTTTCTAGAACTGTCCAATCTTGATACGTAGAACTCTTTAAATGTATTTTCACCGCACTAAAATCTGTTGATAGTTCTTAAATGTGCGACTCCAATTCATCTTTGTTCACTATAGAAAAACGTTTACTGAACATCATCCTGGACTCCATCATCTTCGCCTTTTTTCCTCTTCCAAGATTTTCGTATTTTTCTAACGTACAAGTCCTTTCTTAACCACCAATCGGTTGAAGTCAACTGAAATGTGGATTATTAGTACCTTAAGGTAATTTTGTTCATTCAAACTTTAATCATGTAACATCTTCATTTCGTTGGATGCTATCATCTTAGTTATTTCGACTTTGGAAGCTACGGCATTGAATAGGTTAGATGGATCCTTGTTGAAGATTTAGACTCTTGTCTGACTCTACATATGCTTGATTCCCACTGGACTAAATGCGAACAGATGCAGTTCGATTTAGGAGGTATAGTTTGGTTAACATCAAGACCATAGCTGTATCAGAAAGTATCCCTTTGGATCATTTCGGAAAAGACTTTCAGGTTATTCCGCTTCATATTCTATTTATACAATCCCAAATTTAGAAAAAACATAAAACTAAGCTTCCCCTTTTCTCCTAGAGTCTTTATTATTACGCTTAATTTTATTTCTACCCTTTTTAATAAATTTCCAGAAGCCCTTTTAAAGGAAAAAGTAACAGTATTTTAATTCAATCGCCTTAAGATTAAGTGTAGCTCGTTCTAGAAGAATTGGGATCAAGTAGAACAGAATTTTTGGTGATGGCCTTTTGGGGTTGCTCTCGACTTATTCACCGAAAGGGAGGGAGTGAATGATGTAAAATTAAAAATGATACAGTTCTATATGCGAGAGAAAAAATTGTACCGGATTCTTTTGAATATTTTTAGTGGAATTCGATTGTTACGAAACGATCGATATAATTAGAAATCTTGTTTGCTTTAATTCAAAATAAGTATAATCAAATATTGACAACAAGATGATCCATTTTTTTTCTATGCGGTTAGAATCAAAAATTACTATAGAAAAATCATGAAATTTTCAAGACTAATTTAGAGACGAAGCTAATAAAATTATTTCGGAAAAATATGAAATGTTTTTATTAATTAGTTTATTATAAAGAATTTGTTGATAGCATTTTGAGGTTTTATTTTTGATAAAAAGGTATTAATTGATTCTATACACAGTTGATTTATGGTTTTAATTATTTTCTATCTCGCGATTATTCACTTTTTCTTTACAGTCTTTCGCTAATTTGGAAACTTCAAAAAAGTATACAGTATTTGGAAGAATATTTTGAAGTAAAATGGTTTGTGTACGTGATGAAAATCGTTAATTATATCTAATGAATTACTAGAAATAAAAGTTTGTTATTACCAAACGTTTATTTTACATTGGAAATTATGTTTTTGAGATTAAATCAAACAAAGGGGCGAATTGTGAACGCAGATTCGTATCGATCATAATCGTACTTGTTTATTTATTCATAATATTCCCGAATGTCGTTTTATAGACACAATCATGGTATGAAAATATACAGTGAACACTCGTAAGTTATTGTTTTTTTAGAAAAATGAAATACATGATTTATTTAGAAAGATATTGAAATATAAGCAAATTTGAGTTAAAAAATATGTAAATTATTAAACACTCAGATTGTAGATATGAAAATAGAGTTTAAAATAGAAATATCGTTGAGAAGAGCTTGGAAATTTGCACTGATAGATCCGCTTCAAGTGAAAGTTTGAAAAATATAAAAATTATTTAACTATTTAAAATCCTCCGCTAAATTTGTTTTTAGAAATCTATTATCTTTTTTTTGGGAAATTGTTTTCCCCCCTAAAAAGTTAAATTGCCGATAAAATTTCACTTTATTACTTAATTGCCAACAAACTTTCGGTTTAACACGAGTATCAAACTAATTAGAGTCTCCGAGATATCGTAAAATAAACGAAGTAATAAATTTCGAAATCTTGAATTGTCCGAAAACGAAATTCGCATACCCGGAGGTCACATATGCTATGAAAATAAAAAATCGATGAAAAAAAAGATTTATGAACATAAGTGAGTTTTGAAAACCATATTAAAGTTGAAATTTCAAGCATATTCCAGCGAGAAAATATAAAGCTATTTCGAGAGCTGAACACGATTCAATGTTTTTTTTGTTGGACGACAGATGGCTCTATAGAACGAGCAAAGAAGAACTTTCATTAAAGAGAAATGAAATCCAATTAATTTTCTTATATAACGTAGTTAACGATTATTAAAAATGTTATAGGTAATTATGAAGTTATCATTACAAACTATTTTTATAATTAATTTATTTTTTGCTTTCATTTAAAGTGCATGTAATGGGTCTTTTACAATAAAAACTGAAGCACGTTATAAAACTAGTTTAAAGTCGCTTTTGAGAAAGTTTCGCTTCAAATAGCATAGAGATTGAGGTTATGTTTTATTTGCAATAGAAAATTTAATGCACCAAAAAGACTAAGTAGCTAATTTCTAATTTCACTTGTATATATGTAACAGAATATTTAGACTTAATTTCGAGTATTTAAAATTTTGTGCAGTCCCGAATTATATGATTTCACCCCTTAATCCTTAACAATGTTATTTCGACCTTAAACACAAACTATGTCTATGTTTTTAGGGGATTCTAACAGGTACTTCGTTCTCCATGCTTTTTATTATGCTTTATTATGCTTTATTTTATCGTATCCCTTTTAACTTCGTTGTTTTTTCCATATTTTCAATCCAAATCATAGAAATATCGACAATCTATAAGACGCAAGACTGTTGTTGTTTATCTATGTTCTTGATTGTTTGCTATTGGACAAACTTATACAGTAGGATTTAGATCTATTGTCCTTTATCCTAAATAATACTTTAGACTGTTTCTATATAAGTCAATAAGAAATAATAAAAAGTATCGTTCGAAATATAATCACCTTGTATTTTTTGAAGATTATTCACGTATCTTATAACTCAAATTAATAATTTAGTCAGTGAACTGAATTCAATTTCGTTTATTGAAAATTTGTAGTGCGATTGATATCGCGTCATATTTCTCTTTCAAGCGATTTTCTCGTTTTCGTCTGTCAATATCACTCGCAACTTTCTTTATTTTGAATGGAACTCGTAGAATTATGAATGTGTCATCAATTTACATAATTTTGTGTATATGGAGGTCACCCTGCTGAGTAAAATGTAATAGACGTACCGAATAATTCAATAAAAAGATAACTGCAAATTGCGTTTCAATTAAATTACAGTTCAACTAATTATTTATTTCTCTACTATAATTAGTGATTATAATAACATTCAATATGCGTTTTTTATTAGAACTCATACCAAAATAGAGGTAGTATCGAGAGATCAATTAATATTCAACGTTAATATACATTATCTCTGTTTATAGATACTTGAAAAATTGATTTGACAATTAATTCAAAATCATGCAGAAATGTATTGTTTTTAAAAGAATTTTTTTAAAAAACAAAGTCATATTCAATTATGAATATTTGTTTTTATTTGTCTTGAAACTTTAGTGGCAACCCTCGTATTATCGATTCATGATAAAGACATTCCAGTTTTTCAATTGCCGATTCGTACATTTTGTGTTAATGTTCGTATCATAAAAATATAGTGAACATTCTAAAATATTTGCAGAAACTATTCTTTCGTAAACTCTGTACTATAGATCCTGATGGAATATTTACGAAAAAAGAGTTGAAAAATGTTAAAACGGGAATGGAAATCGTACCAGAAGTATACATTAAATTACTGCACATAAATATAATTTATTATTTGATTAAAATAAAAAATTTCCATACTTGTAGTTTCGTATTGAATTTCTATTATAAAGAAAACTAAATTAAACCAAACAGATACTCACCATTTTCTTTTTTGACATTTTTATAACTTCGAACTCGACTGCATTTATTAATGTTTTAATTCAGCCACTTATTTTTTTATATTTATCGTTTCCAGTTTTTTCGCTCAACATTCTCTACATTTCCAGACTTCCTGCGGGCATTTGGGATTTCCGTTGACGTTTTCGTGGGCGTGCCACCAATAATATTGGGACGTGTAATTTCTCTCCAGCTCTCCAACCATTCATTGTGTATGTGTGTGCAGCTTTGAAAATTGGAATTTCGTAATTCCGAATTCCTTTTGAAATATCACTAGAATTTTATTTGATGCAATCTCGTCGCTGTTTCAAATCGTTATGTTTCATTATTTTTTTTTTTCAAAGTTAACCTCTCTTTTGAGACTCGTAATTGATAAAGAACGTAAGTTCTTATGTGTGTAAATAATTTATCGAATTTGAAATTGGTTTTGTGTGAATGATTTTCCGCACTAACTGAATCCTTCAAAAAACTACTTAATGACTAAACTCCGATCTTAGAGTTTTAATTTTTGGTAAAAACGACGATTAAATCGTTTGAGTTTTTGAGGTTACTGTTTAATTTATTTAGGGGATGAAAATTTAAAGGAGTTTCTTGACATTTTTATGGGCTACAAATATGAAGCTTCTAATTTATAACTATTTTCGGTGAAATAAAAGTTTTATCCAAGTGACGTAAATAATCCCAAGCTTTATGTAAGAGGAGATTAAAAATTTTAACTTCAGCTACGTGAATTTATACGGGGTCGCTCGAGTGTATGGGAACAAACATCTGGTGAAAATATTAATCGCGTTATAAATTGATGACGTGGGAAAATTTCCTTTGGGCTTGTTTACTGGAATATACTTCTTATTTCTATAAAAACAAAGGTAATTTCCATCCTCTGGGACTTTTTTGTACCATTATACTATTGGGGTCAATATTCTGATTCACCGATTTAAAAATGTCGCGCAAAGTTGAACATTTAAGAAAGTTTATGATATAAATAATATATTTATCGTTAAGAATGAACACTGTTCGTGGATTATTTTTGGTAAATACCACCCGTCCGACTAACTGGATCTATTTACTAATTGACCCAGTGTGGCATTGCGAATACGACGTAAAGTCCGACTTTACCCTAGTCCTATGAGATTTGTGGATGCACAGCGGAATTGTCGTTGTTTGTAATTACTTTTTGACCCTCCCTCGAACCTAATTCCGCCATTGATGTAAGCACCTGAGTTCTTCAAACTGAATTATATATAAAACTTTACCGTAGAAATAAATTAGTAATGTCTTAGTATATTTATAGCAATTTTCATTTACTAGAATACGTGTGAAAAATTGCATTTTTTTATATACTTTCTTTTTAGTTTCAGTTGAAAATGAAAACATCGATTTGGAGCTTCGTAGTGTTGTATTTACAAATGGAAGGTAAGGGGACAATTTATTTCGAAAATACGATATTATCAACGCCCTATTTTTGAATTAAAGTAAGCTCAAATTTTTGCAATGGACACATGAAAAAGAAACAGGAAAAAATTCCCAAAAGGACAAAGCTTTCCACTAAAAAGTATTTATTATTTCCAAATTTGAACTCACGTAGTGTAGATTATAATTTTCTTTTCTAGTCGCTTCAACTGTTTTCATTGCTTGCCAAATATTTGTTTTAATCTTCAAATTCTTCATTTTTTCCAATCTTTGATTTTAAAGAATGAATCAAAGTCAAAATAACATTTTTTTAATAATTTACTTCCACTAATTAATTCTTTTCACTACGACTATTTATATAGAACTAACTAACAACCCATTTATATACCCAAATAAAATTCAATAAAGTTCTAGAATAAAAAAGATCGAAATAAATAAATAAATAGACTTTCCTAGATATCATTTAGAAGAAATACTGTGAATAAATCGCTCGCAACAACAAAAATATACAAATAAACATCAAACGAAAAGCACTGCGCGAATTTTTAAAATTCCATATTAGCTGGACAGGGTCGGTTTCGGGAAGCATTTTACTGCCCGTTCAAATTGATGCCATTTTTTTTAACATAACGTTCGAATTAGAATATTTATTTTTCGTGTTTAAACCATTAAAGTATAATTTTTTGTTGTTTTACATAAACAAATGTGTAATGAATAAAATGCGAAGTAAGCTAGTTAATACTTTATGAGAGATTTTGATCAATTATTTCTCTCAGCATGCATATTTCATCCGAGCACTTTCAGTTTTAACCTTAATGTACACCCTCTCAGTAGGATATTCCCCTATTTAATCTTTTAACTACCGAAAAGAGGATAAAAAAACACCAAGAAAAAAAATTTTAACGCCAAATGTCAAGTAATATTAACAGTTATCCCTCTTCATTCGATAAGTTGGAAGGATTAGTTAAAAATAATTGTAGGTTTAGTTAGTTCACGTGTGTTTCTTGAATTTAATTCTCACCTGTTCAATTTAGGCGTTTATTTTTTTTTATATTCTTTGTGTTTTATGGTAACTATCGATAGGACCTTTATTATATTCCAGATACCATTGCCTCCATTAAAAAATCATTATTTTGCTAAATATAAATTAATGATCAGGCATACAAAGAAAGGGTCATTTAGCTGGTATTTAAAATTCATAACTGGTTTTTTATTACGATGGTTTCCAAATTCTTAAGTCTATCAATGAACTTTTTTTTACTTTTATTCACGAAAAGTATACTTCACAAAATCAAATATACGAATTAGGGTAAATAATTTTAATTTATTTTCCAAAATTCAGAATAATTGCCTTTGAAATGCTCTTAAGTCTTTATGTTTGTGAAACTAAAATTTCAATATTTTGACGCTCGAAAGGGCACAAAAAGTTTTATAAAAGAAGAAGAAATGTAAATTGAACATAAAAACTGTACATAACATAATAAAAGTTAGTAGGACGATGGAGAGATTTGTTTCAACCATATATAAACGTTAAAAGTATAGTTAAAATTAATTTCCAAAAAAAGTAAATTTGTTTAAACCTCAATAATGGTGTAAATCGTATAATTTTGATTTGTTGTTGTTAAATTTTTAACTTATTCGGACTAATTTTATCACAGTATGAATCAAAAAAATAATTTTTGATGAATTATTTTTTTCCATAAAAATAAAAAAAGTTTTCAAGTACACCACTGACGATATTGGGAGGGTAGATCTTTTATTTCGAACCCGATATGCCTCCGATGACAAATGGACTTTTGCTATAAGAACATTGCGAAATTTTTCTACCCGGAAAGCGTTTATCGTTTTTTTTAAGGTTAAAATTTATGCTTCATTTGTTTTAACTCCCCGCCATATTTTCCTCTTTTGGGCACTCTCCTTTATTATTTATATGTGAGGTTATCGACCGAGTCGATTAATTGAAAATACTGATCATATAATTCAAAATTACCGTCGCTCAAAAAATCACAAAATGTAACTGTAGGAGGTGATTGCTCTTTGGAAATTAAAATGGAACTTTCCTATAAGAAAATTGCCTTATTCCTTGTAACTCAATAAACAGAAATCACAAGGATCTAGCTCTGGAGATTGAAGATTTGTTTTGTCTTATATTGAGTACGATGTCCTCAATCTCTGGGTAAAAAAGCTCTTTTGAAGATGAATAACTGATGATTTCATACAAGCGATAATCTTCTGAATATATTTAAAAACACTCTGTATACTGGAAAATAAAATCTTGAAGGTGAGTTTGTGAATAACGGGTTAATTTTTTATAAGAGTTTCCCGCGCCCTAGTTTTTTTATTCGAATTCGATTCAATAATTGCTATTGACATTGATGTTGTTTTGAACACGGAGGCGTCTAGGCAGATATCGATTTCAAACTGTGGGTTTTCATTCATTTATTTATTTAAATTGAAATAATTTAGAATTTATCTCGTTATTAATTGTGATTTTCTATTAAGAAACCTATGAATTAGTCCGCATAATCTTATATTCTAGATAATATGTTATTTTGTTTGCAGTATAGTGTACGTTAAAAATATGTACTCAAATAACAAATTAACTTGATTTCGTTGTAGTATATTTGTTCGGTGTTTGTTTCACACGATCGAGTATATGAAAGCTTCGGGTAGACAAATCATTAATCATGTTATACGACGCTTCGTGTAACAGTGTGTTGAAAGCGTCGGTTTCGTTCTTTAGCCGGAATTCCACTTTATTAACAAAAATTTACAAATGAAATGTTACCTGTTTCGTACAAACGACATAACTTCATCAATATATTATGTGTTGATGTCATTTGTCAACATTTTACATACATTCGATAGATAGATTTGTTTTTATAGAAGAAAATTACTTCGGTTGTTGGATAAATATGTAAAGAAAAGAATTTTGTTTGTTAAACATTATTTTTTCATAGAAAACCAATACTGGTAAACGCTGTTTTTATTACACGAACTTTATAATCATTTTTATTTGTTTTTGGTATGCCAAAAGATCATGTAAGTGAATGTTATTTTTATTTGATTCGAAAAAAATGCCAAACATAATGTCCAGTACTCAAATTTCGTCTAAATCAAGCAGAAAGTCAGGATTTTGTTTCTGGTCTGGAAAAAAACAAGCTTAGCTTTTGGGGTCTAGATTAAACGATTGGAATTCACTTTCACTTGATAAGAAAATTTTCTAAAGCAGATGATACATTCCTGTAGTGATAAATTTATAGTATAGTGAATATAATTCAAGTCTCTGGAGATTGTTCATTTCATTCTCAAAAACTAGCTTGAAAGCAGTGCTGCTAAACAACGGAAATGAATATCCTTCAGTACAGGTTACCCACGGTTCTGAAATGAAAGATATTTACGAGAACATTAAATTCCTTTTTGAAAAAATTGAATGCAGGCTGTTTCATTCACGAATGAAGTCACTACACAAAGAAAGTATGGTCCAAGCGAAACTTTTGTAGAAACCAGTGGGTTCTTATATCTGAAAGAGAAATTTCTCAAAATCAGCGGGGCAAAAATTGAAGTTGGAATATTAATTGGTTCACATCATTGATACAAACTTTGAAAGAAGCTGATTGATCTGAAAAATAAGAAGATGTTACAGAGAAACTTTGTGTCAATTTTTTTCCATGGAATATTTAAGAAATATAATATATATTTCGAAAACCTTGATTCAATTTGAATCTGACCCGTCAAAAAAAAATAATAATTAATTTTTTGTGATACTAGCAACAACCCATTCCTGAGTTTAAGGCAAATATTAAAGTTAAAGGGTTAATTTTCGAGAATGACGAGATAATTTACGTTAGTATAGACCTTCGCCCTTTCACTTACCTTATTTATTGCGTGGATTATAGTGAAGGTATGTCGCGTTTACAAGAGAGAGAAATTCTGAACTCCCATCAACAAACTAATTTCAACAGCTATTTTATGGGTATAATCTTGATTATATTTTAAATACCGTAAAGTTTTTTTAGAAGATATAATTATTTTAGTTTGTAAATTAACTTCACGAAAATTAAATTAATTAATCAATTTAAAAACGTCGATGAGTGTGGAAATATATAAAATATATACCTAAATACAACAATTGTATTTAGGTTATGTTATAAACTATTTTTTATTCAATTAAGGATAAAATAAAAGCTCAGGTTCATGTTCAGGTTCATTCCATATTTTTAATTTAAATTAAATATAGAAGTAGAATGGAAATAGTTTTTTCTCTTAAAAGCTCTCTTCAAGCTTTGATATAATTCAAAATAAAAGCTCGATATTTTAAATTGGATTTGGATTGTTTTAAAAAGTTGGTAATTAACGTTTTTGACATGCCGTGTATTCTTTTCGGAATGGCGTCGTTAAAATCCTCTGGAAAATTATACGCAATCCGAACGCAGGAAAAATTTCTGCCAAATGATAGGCAATTACCCTTTGAAAAATTGAAATTTTCCGGAAAGAGTTTTAATGATTACAAAACGAGCCGTTTAAAATCTCTTCTTAATGAGCCGAATAATTGGATACTTTGAACGATTGTTAATGTTTTAAAATATACAAAATATTCTTAGCTACAGAATATTTGAAATAATAATTTAAGTAATTCATATTTTCTCTTCTAATGTTGTATAATAACTGATAATTAAAAAACCCAATAACGTAAAAACCTCTTAATGAAATAATCTTAACAATTAATATAGGTAATGAATAATAACACATGGGATACTTTTTAACTCGTAAAAAAGTTAGGGGGAATATCAGAAAATGTTTTTATATTCGTTAAATTTTTCTACTACAATTTGCACTACTCCAAAATACAACAGAGTATAAAGCAGAATTCGACAATTAGTATTTTTTTCCACTCACAATTCGATATCTTGAAAACTATCAACAGCAACAAAGTTTTTTTTTTAATTAGAATTAACCCAAAGCTATTTTGTTTGTTTAGCTTGTATTTCTTCATCTAAATTATGGAGACAACCGTACAGGTGAAACAACTTGACTAGTTTTAGGAAATATTAGATTATCCCGAAGCAGAACTTCGAAGGAAAGTTCGTTTTTTCCAGAAGGAAAAAGAATCGTCCATCAGATCCAATTTGCGAGTGATTTTCTCTAGTTTTGGAAAGCAGTTTTATTTTGTTGGAAAATTATATTAAATGAATTTTTAACTTTAGAAACTTCGCTGAAAATCCTTTATATTGTTACTTAGATAAGCCTCGTGGTAATTTGTTTTAGAAAAAATTTATTTTCATAGAGAGAAATGTTAATAGTCGATAAAAAATTTATTTTAACATTGAACTGTGTGTAAAGAGACTTGAGTACTGAATATACTGTTACAGAAGACTAATATTTCCAGTGAAAATTAACATGAGCATTAGTTACTTTCGTGGAAAACCCACGGGTGTGTACAGTTTCCCAAATATTTTCTTTCTAGTTGAAACTGAAATAAGTTTGTACTTCAGTCGTTCGACAAACAGATACCAGAGAAAGCAAGTAACGTAAAACGTGTTTTTTCCTTCTCGTCTTCTTTTTTATATGCCTGTTTATTTTTTACGATAGGGATTTCTAAAGTTGGTTCAGTCAACAATAGGATTAGCTTACTTTTACATTTTCTCTTTGTACTATTGTCGGGTTGTCGGGTTTAGAATTTAAAATTTTTTCCGCTGCGCATTATGAACAAATTTTCATTTAAAATATATATATAAAAAAAAAAGATTTTAAACGTCCTTTATTAAGTGGAATTTTAGAATTTTATACATCTATTTCAAGTAAGTTTTCCAAGTTTGGAAAAGATTTTGGACGTTTAAGTACCTCGAAATTTTTGTTTAAGTTTTCATTTATTTTTTAAGTTATCAAAGTGTATATAAAAGGTATTTTGATTAAAATCTTAACCCCCAATAAGCTCAGAAACCAAGGGGAGCTGGATGAGTTACGTTTCAGCCTACAATTTTTTAATGGTATCATTTGAAAAATGATTTATTCATTAACAAACTATTTCCATATATAATCAAATATTTTGGCTTTTAATGATTTATTTGTTGAAAAACAGTAATGACAGGAAAAAAACGACGAAACCATCGAAACAAATGTTTGAAATGACCTTCGTCATTACATATAATTGTTGAAGAGGTGAAATTTTCGTTGAAACACCGCGTATAGAAGTTTATACCTCATTGTTATAATATGAAAAGTTTTATTAAAACTTTGATGTTGTTTTGTTGAGGAAGGTTGTGATAAAATAAGGATCGACCTTCGTTAGTAGCTCCAATCAAACCTTCGTTGATATCAATAATCACCAACAAACCCATGAATTAGGATTTTGTTGATCGTTCTTGGAATTTAATCGAAATAAAAACATTTCTGAAGCTAACTCCAATGAAATGATCGGAATCGTATCATAAAAATACCTTATATACATTTTATTTTTCGTTTGCGGGTTTTTGTGTATTTGAAAAGAGAATTAGAGGTGAGTTTTTCCAGTCAAACAAATTTCACGAAAGTTTTCTGATATACCATAACCATGATATACTCGAAGTTGGAAACCCACAGGGTATAAAAGTTAACAGGATCGGTCGTAATATTTTATGAAACATTTTTTTATTGCTTGTTTATTTTTAATGTAGTCCATCTCTATAAAATCTACACAATGACGTTTAGAGCTGTTCAGCATATAGAGTTTAATTTTTTATAAGTTTGAAAGATTTTTTAACCAATGGAAGCAATTAATAAATTTTTAAATCGATGTTATATTGATTTTTTCTCAAATGATAGAATTGTCGTGTAATATTTTTATTTTGATATTATATAATTTTCTAATCAATTTTAATCAAAAATTGGAGCGAAAATCTTTATTATTATAAACTTATAATTAAAGAAGCGGATTTCTCTAGGAATTTAACCGAATTTTGACCATCGAAAAGCAATGAAAATTTGATGAGGTGTCTATTTGGAGAAACTTACTATTTAAAGCAAAATCGATAAGTTCGACCTATATAATTCGACGTCGTTTTCCAAAAATTCAGTTACAGTAAAAACAAATTTGCGATTTTACCAGCAATCAAATCAAATTTTTTTATCAAACAAAGTAATTTTCGTAATTTTTATCATTGGTACTTAATTCAAGTTCGATATTTTTATTAATCGAACTAGCGAGACAATTTTTAGACGTCACTGAAGATGATTAATTTTTATTTTCATAGAATGTTTCCTTCCTATTCTATTTTCTCCCTTGGCTGCTTTTTATACTTCAAAAAAATATTTTTTTAGATAAATCAATAAAAAAATATCAGTTTTCACGAGACATTTCGAATATTCAACTTATTACCTTACTATCTTATCGAAAAAAATTTTCCACTGATTTTGGCACAGATACGTTTCCTAATATGTTGGGTAAATAAAACAAAACGAAATGATACTTTCGAAATTTTTCACAAAATTCACTTTATAAACATCTTTTTCTACTGACCCATATGGAAAGTTATTCCATTCGATAGCATCAACGAATAACCAAATTTGATTCAGAAAATCAAATCATTGTATTGAGGCTCCATATTCCCTGAAACCGTTCAACCCATTGTTGAAGTTATGAAGTTTGTAGATATACCAAAAAGGCAACAGAGATATTTTCAACATGCGAATGAAATAACACCAAATGTCGTCGTGTTTGTAGTAGAGTTTATGACACAGGAAAACGTTATTAGAAACTACACGGTAGTTAGAAATAACTGAAACAGTTAAATTTCTTGCTTTTGTATGCAAATATCTCTAGATTAGTTTTGGAAAGAAACTTATTTTTATTATAATGCAAACCTTGGGTTTAATATCAAAACTAGGTTAAAAACGATGTTTATCTATGTATGTGTGAAGTAATCGAATATTCAAGAACAAAACGTCAAAATTTTAAGAAGAGCATTTGTGTATTTGTGTAAATAAATTAAATCCTCACTTATTACAGTGCCCATTTTGTATCGTATAAAAATGACGAGGAAGTTGAAGATTTTACTTTTGAAAATCTAGTTTTAAAAACTTTATTGTTACAAAAAAACACAATTTACAATTTTATAATTTTTCAAGCCAATGAACTTAATTAATTTCACGATTGAATTAACAAGATTCATTATTTTGATGTTTACAATATTCATATTTATACTAATAAAATGCTGACAGTTATTTTATCTTGATTTTTATGCGTTTTACTTTTTAGAATTTTTCTTCACATAACTAGGACGTTGTCAATTTAGAAATGGACTGAAAATCTAATAGACTAAATGTGTAATGTTACTATTCCATCAATCGACGCTCTTTTCACGAAATTCGTACACTTTCAGGAAAATTCCTCTATAAAAGGCTCGAGGAAAATAAGGATTGAATCTGTTAATATGTAAATGGACGATAATTTAACTGGTTTTGTTCGTATTTTTAAAATTTTATTATCGAAACAAAGACTTATATAAATTCAAAAGAAAAAAAATTATGAATCCGGTAATATAGATATTTATTCACGAAAGTTTTGAATGATACAACTCTGCATTAGCTTATTTTCTGGATCGATACGGGGAGAGGTCTCAAGAGTAGACCATCAGGTAGCGTAACAGGTCGTCTTCTCCCCTTTCCTGCCACGCTACCGCTGTCTTCATCCACTACTCCTCAACCACTCTTACATTTCTCAAGTCGAACAACCCCTCGGTCCCTTAACCTGCGGCTTTATTTTATGCCGACAGGTTAGGTCGAGGATGAAGGTATGTTCTAAACGTTCTTAATGTTCTTATTTTTTCTTTAACCTTCCAGTGATTAATAGATATCGCAATCGGGGGTAGTTGGTAGATATAATTTTCTCACAAAATAAACATAAAGTTTAAATCTCTAAATTTAAACTTTAAACATTCAATTTGAAATTTTATTTTCTTGATAGTATGATTTTTTATCTTGTTAATTAAACGTACGTAATATACACTTTTAGTTTTGCTTCATGTTTGCGCAAAATATACATGAAATGATCCATTTTATGAATGTTCGTGTATAGGGTTTATATAAACCGATTAATTACTCTGATACTTTACTAGTGCTAGTTATCCAAATATAAAGTACTAATCGATATAGTTAACACACATGCACGATATTAAGCTCTATATAATGTTGTTGCATTATCAACATTAATAATAATCGGTACGATCGATACGACTAGAAAACTTTTATTCTAATTGAATAAATTAAAGTTGAAACTTGTCGTATTCAATTGAGATGCAGCCGTGTGTTTGATTGAGGTAATTTGGAAAAATCAATACATATTTAATCGATTTTTTTTTCGAGAATTTACCTCTATCGAAGATAATTCGTATATAGAGTTGATAATAACCAAAATGACAAGTTTTCTTGACAAGTTTTATGAGTTCAATACAACAAAAAACTCATTTCCATTCCAAGAAAAAAAAAACAACATCACGCAATTGATATGAATGAATTTATATCAATGAATGAACTCATACAACAGGATTTTAATATATTAATCAGCTACAATTTATTTGTTACTAAAATATTTTGAAAAAGGGGAAATATTCATAAAAAAACAGATTAATTATTAAAATCAAATATATGGTACATTTTCTTCTCGTTTTAAGGCCCGATTCTAATGTTTTTTTTATTGGAATATGTCTACAAATTTGATTTTGTACTAACAGATTCGAAAACAACTCATTCATGATGTGAATAATATTTAAAAGAAAAAACTTCTGATAGTCTTCGAATTGTACAAGTTATCGAATTCGCAGTGGAATATTAAACGGATTGTTTTCGTTTTTTCTCAATCTGGACGCGGTATTCCAGGTAATAGAATTTTTATTTCAAACTTTTCGTTTTAGAAATAAATTGAAAGTAGTTTTATGAAGTATAAATTGAGTTAAGTTGAAACAATATTAAATGAGCGAAAAAGAAATAAATCGATAGAGGATACAGTTTTTTCAGCCAAGATGAACCAGATTAAACATTAGGATATGTAGAAATTATATAGGTGAAGTAAATTTAACCCAAAGTAGTAGTAATATTTAAGAGTGAGGTTCTAAAACGAAAGAAATTGAACCCTTGAAATTGATTAAGTAAAGAAATATTTAACAACAATGGAATAGAATAAAAGAAAATTACTCAAATCAATCATCCTATCGTTTAACTTAGTTTCTGTTATTAGAATTTCTCAGTATTTTTTACAAAAATTGATATTGAATATCTAGCGCGTCCGCCATTTTTTAAAAAAATTGTTAATTCTGCGTGCATCCACCATATTTTTAAATTATTTTGAAAATAATTGCGTTAATAGATATCGCAATTAATCTAAAAGGAAATAAGAAAAGACTAATTAACCCGGCAGACTTCGCGTACTGCCTCAATCGATGGATAAAAGATTTAAACTTTTATATAAAATTAACTTAAAGGATTTTATTACAAAAATTATTAAACATTCGAATGCTTCCCTTCAATATACTCCCCTCCCCTCACCATACACGTTTCCATTAGTTTTTTCCAATGATTGAAGCAATTCTGGAAGTTTTTTTTGGCGAGTGCCTTTAGTAGCTCTGCCGTTTTTTGCTTTACCGCCTCCATAGACTCAAATCGAGTCCCTTCCTTTTTGTAACCTTTCAAGGAAATCTGAGCAGACCCGTTGACGCAAAAGCAAATTTTTTGGCACTTTTGTCACGTGTAATTCCTCGTGTAAAATTTTTCTAGCCGTTCCTTTATCGGCAATAATCCGGATGCTAATTCGACGATCTGCAAGCATAATTTTGTTGATTTTGTTCACTGTTTCTAGAGTGAAAAATAGTCACAAGGAGTCTTGGACGCTGGTCATCTTCAGTGCTTCCACTAAAGTGCTTGCACCACTCAAAAACATGCGCACGAGATACAGAATTGTTCCCATAGGCCTTTTGCAACAATTTAAACAACTCAGTTGGAGTTTTTTTCAATTTAACGAGAAATTTGAGATTGATATGTAATGATAGTAATAGAAATATATTTTGGGACATGCATAGAAAAGATTTCTAGATACCCCATCTGTCTAGGACGTCCTCTAGGCGCGCAATCTCGTTATTTAATATCCAGACCTCGTATATATAGATTATGAAACAAATTGTTGTAATTTTTGTCTATAGGGTCAAAAATTTATTAATAGAGAGAAAGCGATGTAAATTTTCGTTTCAAATTGATTAATTCAAATTAGAAAAAATGGAGAATCTTTAAGGACAATGTTGATTAAAAGATACGAGACATGCATATTGATCAATTCATTAACCCTTTTTCGGTACAAAAATAATAAGGTTTGTTCTATTTGAGTATACCGCGTCAGTTATTTCATTTAGCCGACTGGCGAGCAATTTTAAGTCGACATTCAATTAAATTTTTACATTTTAACTGTTTTATGGATGTAAAAACAGTCGTCGATGTAAAGAGAGTAAATTATAGTTTCCGTTTTAAATTGAAGTGAAGCAAAGAAACCGGAAACAGAACAAACAAAAATTAGAGGATAAATATGAGAAATTAAAAAGATTTCGATTATTTTATAATTATATCCACAATAACTGTAAGAAACATTAAGTAATATGAAGTTTGAAGATGTCATGTCATATTTACATAAACTTTTTTCATGGATATCGTGTTAGGTTTTGATAATGTTGAAGAGCACGCTATTATTAGATTTAATTATATATTATTAGAGAAAAAATGACGGGTTTCTATTCCTGTATACGTTAATTATTTTTACATTTGCTGAAATATTGAATTAATTACATTTGTATCAAATCCGAATATATACAGTAATATTTTCAAAAATATATGAGATTGATAGGTTTGAAAATTATCATTGTTATCACAATTGAAGGTACGACAAGTTTTTATATAAAATAATCAATTTATACAGAGTGATTCAATAATATGAGAGATTTGGTTGAATAAATAATATGATTCTCCGAAAAATATTGAAATTTAAATATATAAGAATTGAATACTTTTATAATAATAACTAGAAAATCTTGGAAAAAATTGAGAAGTAACGTAAAAATCCTTAGGTGCATGTGACGCGAGAAGAACCAGAAAGAGAAAAAATATTGGTAAGAGTTGATATTGCGAATAAAAGAGATGTTTTCTCTCTTATATATATGTCGTCAGCAGAATCGAGAACGTTGATGATAAGGGTTGTAAGTGTGTAAGGGCGGTTTCTGCTATACCGAGCTCATAATGTATTTATGACGGAAGCCGTACCCGATAAGAAGAACACGTGTATATTCACCCTACAACCAGAATTTTTATTTATTCAGTCAAAGCGAAGATACTCGTCTTTACATTATGATAGAAAATAGATGTATATTCAGGTACATTTATATGTTTTTTCTTAGAAAACGGAAAAGTGTTAAAGTAAATATTTGTTATTCTGAAAGAAAGTTTTTATTTGACGAAAATAGACTAAAATTAAATGAATAAATACAAAAAGGTAGCAGTTTGTAGAAATAACAAGTTACAAATAGATAAATTGTTACATGTTACATTGCGAAATAAACTGAAGCAAAAATCTGCGGAAAAAACTTGATGAGGAAAATTTAACTATCGAATTTTTTTTACTTGTGTTCATTATAGATGATTAAATGGACATTCTATTTGTAGAAAAAAATGTATTTTTTTCATTCTTATACGTTATAGAAAATATGTTTTATTCGTATAAGAATTTTATGAAATAATAGCAAGAATGGCAGTTATAATAACACCTCCAGAATATAAATGAGAGAACCTTCAAACTCTATCACATTTATATTCCACGTGATTCCCTACGGATGTCGGAGACTGGGTTATATTTCAAACACTGTTTTTATTTACAGGAAAAATAACACTCGGTAGAGAATATATTTTGTTTTAGATTGAATTATAATTGTTTTGTAATCGAAAAATCTAAAAAACATCGGTCAAAAAAGGAAGTAATACAAAATTTGACTAGAAAAAAGATTATTAAGACAATTTATTATTCAAACGAGAAAAATCTCATTTCAAGACAGAAGCTCGTCGCTTGCAAAAGAAATCATATCGAAATATTAGTGATTAGTTTTCAAAGAACTGCTAGGGAAGAGTACAATTGAATAGCAGATTTTGCTAAATTAGGTCAAAATAAATCGAAAATGAAGAATGAAATTTTTCGATATCTCGTTTCGTTTTCGAAATATCAATACTTAAAGTTGTAATGAAACGTTAGTTCAAAATTAGCTTTATTGAACAGATGGCGATCAATACTTCGTTTCAAATGGATAGAAAGATTTTTTATTTAATTTTTATATTATTTACCCTGATACTGAATATAACTTAACACAGAATTGTTAAATATATAAATGGGTTTAACAAATGAAAAATTCATTATTGGACGTATGTTTTCGGTCATTTTATATTCAAGGGCTCGATAGACTTTATACAGTCTAATCTGTCACCGTTTTATCATGGAAAGTAAAATTATTCGTTGAAGAAGTGAATCGAAGTTGAAAGATTATTCAACAATAGATACTATAAACGAATCTAGAATGATCTAGAACAAATAGCCCTAATTGGTTATTTATCTTTTGGTCCTCCTATTTTTTCTTTTTACATTAGTTTCTCAATGAGATATGTAAGTGTCGTAATGTCTGGAAGTTCGTGACAGATTTTTATATAATTAATGTTGATTAGTTCCAGTTTTTTCGGAATAACTACAGTAATTTTTAAGAAGTTTAATGTGTGGATAAGTCTCAAACCTACGAAGAAAGACCATAAAAACAATTTTTTCTACTAAAAAAAATTATTTTACTATGTAGTTATAGCGAACGATGCGATGTAGATATGTTGAAAAAAAGATACTGGCATTTTTTATTTAGAGGGTAATAATATGAGGTTTTATTGTTATTTTTTATAGCCTATTTTTTTAGTCGTCTAGACGCATCTTTTTTCTTTTGTTGTAAAAAATGAATAAATATGTCATATGAATCTATCGAAATACTTGAATGAATACCATAGATAAAGAGAAATAAGGAAGTTGATTGTAATGGAGTAGCATTTCGTTTCGGAAAATAACAATGAGGGGAATTGAAAAATATAATGAAACTCGTTTAAAGCGAAAAACAGTTTTTTAAAAACAAGATTTAAATCTTTAACGCGCGCTCTCGCCATTTTTTAAAACAGTTGATTCTGAGCGCAGCCACCATATATTAAAATAGAAATGCTGGGCTGAATATGAATAATTTGTAGCTGGCATCTCTTGTTTACTTGTTTAGACGAAAATCGTACAACGTTTTATAATGTACAAGTCGTCTAGTGATGTGAAAATATAATGAAGTTCCTTTAAAGCAAAAAACAGTTATTTAAAAACAAAATTCAAACCTTCAGCGTGCTCGCCATTTTTTTAAAAGCAGTCGATTCTGAGAGCAGCCACCATATTTTAAAATAAAAAAGCTGGATATGAATAGTTTGCAGCATGCCCAGCATTTTTAAAAAAGTTGATTATGTGCATAAATAGAAAGGATGATAAAACATCATGTTAAAATTCTTGTCTATAGGTTGTTCTAAGTAGAAACCTATTTTTATTATTTTTATTATTCTCCCGAGAAAATAAAGTACAAAAACATATTACTAAAATTGACCAGAGCTGATTTAAGAGAAAACTCAGTTGAAATGTAATCATTATATATAAATTTCTATTCGTAGTTTTCCAGACAAGCACGTTGACAATGTTTTAATGAAATACGTAGCGCCATAAATAAATCAGTACATCATCCGAGTTGTTGTTAGAGACTGGCATTCAAGCTATTAGGATTCCGTCACTGGTTACTCTACAGGTGACCTTTTGAGGTTAAAACCCTTGCTATATATGCTCAATAGCAACAGTTATTTATCGATTTTGTTACGAACACAAAAGTTTATTTATAATAATAAAACATGGCATTATGTGGGAAGTTTATTTGGGTTATCATATCAGTGGATATTCAATAAAAAACGTATGCGTAGGTTGATTTGCTTTGTCGTACGTACATTCGATATAATTTGATAACCTGAATCTCAAATTCAATATTCGTGTTACTGAGATTAAATTCCTTTAGTTTAGTTTATTTACTTTGGGGTTCTAGACCTAAAAACCCTCTATAATTTAATTGGGTACATCGAAAATCCCCACGATCATGTTTACCGCATCCTCGTTTCAATTTTGGTAAATAGTACAATATCAAACAAACCCATAAACTTGCATAAATTATTTCTCTACTATAGCACGGTTTTAAATCGGTTTCATCATCTCGAAAATAATTTATGTTTCACGTTCTATGTAAATTTTATGATATAAATCAAACAGGGGTATGAAAAAAACGAAAAACTGCTAAATAATTTGATAATATTAATCAGTCTATTGGTTATCTATTCGATCCCGTGAAAATTAAAGATGAAAGCTTGTATTTAGAATATTGTGAACGAGCTAATTCAATTAAAACAGAAAAAGTTAAAACATTCTCCCATTTTTCACTGCCTTGATTAAAAATTTCAACCCGAGATAATAAAGTTTCAATATTTTTTATATTCGAAAGAGAAACGTTGATATTTGAATAAATAATTTTCGTTCAGTCACTTAAATAACCTTTGTCTTAAATATTAAATATGTAGAACATCTTATGAATCCAGAAAGTTTCTGCGTCGACGTAAATTGACATGGCCCTTTTGCTCTTAATTTTAAATTACAATGGAAACAGTGTCAAGTTGTTCCACTTCTATATATATATATATATATATATATATACTGTTCCACTTGAATTTCGTCGGAAGGTGTTTGTACAACGGAATGAAAACGCGGTTGGCTGCTCAGCTGAATCGACGATTTGTTTTATTGAAAATTGAAAAGTATCCCAATCAGTATCATAAAAAAAATCCATATCATAACAATGGATCAACCTTGTAAACTAAAAAGGGGATTGTTATTAAAAATTTTGATAATTAATAAGTAAAATAAGATCCTCTTGGATACTATGATGGTCAGTTTAATTTTATAGCATCAACCTTGGATATTTTCTGTTTGTTTTGTTGTTATTTTTTTGTATTACGTCGACCTGAAAAATGTATCATGAACATCGATAACCGAGGGAATCCACAGTTAAGCCGCTTTAGTTAAAAGTTGAGCTGTGCCTACAGATAAACTCGAATTTAATTAACTTTATCAGATAAATTGAGTTGTTTAAAGATTATTATTTACTCTAAGGGATCAAGATTGCAAATAGTATTACGATGAAAAATATTCATTCTTTGTCAATATGTAGACACCACCAGGTTATGTAAAATGTGAATAATTATGTGATAAATGTAAAAATCGATCAGTAATAGGAAAGGAATACTTCCTAAATCAAAATAAATGACTTTTCACATTACAAGTACAAACCCTTATCGAAGTTTATAGTTTAATAGTCTAAGTTTTCCGAAATTTTAGATTTTGATTTTAGATTACTGATCCTATTTTTAGAAATTATGGCAAATTTCCGTTCAACGAGAAATTGAAAGTTACAATTCGATTTTTACTATATTAGAAAACTTCCTAGTGAATATTTGCTAATTTTAGTTCATATTTGATTCAAGTAAAACGACCTAGAACTATTCTATTATTTATTAATATCAATAAAATCTTAATAATAATGAGAATGTATCTAACAACGATCTTAATTAACGATATTTTTAACAAAAATCCTTTTCAATGTGCCATTATGCCAAATCATGATTCGACTAAGTTAAATGAGAACCGAGGCACCAGAAAACTCATTTTGATTTTATCAGAAATGTCATTAAAGACGCCTCGTTTGATGTTTACCCTCCATGAGCGTCTCTTCTTAAATCATTGATACTTGAAATTATTACACAACCACTAAACGTCTGACGATAATTTGATAATTGAAACCAATAGAAAACGAAAACGAAATTCATGATTTTAAATATACGACAAATATTAATGAGATTAAATATGTAAAAAGGAAGCTGAAATCTAATGAACTCACATATTAATAATAATATTCTATAATAATTGTTAATTGTATACTAATCTCATCACTATTATTGTTAATAAAAGATGAATTTTGTTCTGATTTAAAATTTTGGTGCATGAGCCGTTCGGCACGACGCATTCACCAACATTATAAATTAAACGTAGTTTTGGATTGGGTTAAGTCCTCATAAACGACTTTTACTTAATTTTGAATTATGTCATTTAATATTACAAGTAATTATTCATTAAACAAATTGATGTACGCCATTGGATTGTTTTCACTGAACACAAGCAATCTCAATTACATTCTACGCAGCCATTGGATCTTATTAGATATCAGTGACTGTTATTGACTGTTAGTCAATTTTACGAGGCTTATTTCATGAAATTCGATATGAAAAATCTTTTCATCCGTGTATAAAACGTTTTTACCGACATGAATATTAAAATGAATTTGTTACTATTTAAAAGGAGCTTGTTCGGTCCAACTCTCGGTTACAACTGAAACATGGCCGGGTTTCATGTGCAAATTTATAACTTCGCTTATATGTATGATAGCATTCCTCTTGAAATTGGGAGCCCGAAGTGGTAGTTTCCATATAACATACGTTACCCCTACGCTCCGCATGAAAATTAGTATAATAGGAATTCGATTTTATATTGGATCTGTACAAACATATTGGATGCTGCAATATTGTTCAAATTAAGTTTATCATCATTTTACACGTTGTAATTTGATCCTTGTTCAATTTCACGTTGTAAAAATTAATTAGGAGAGAAAAAATGGGTTATTTGTTGAATAAATAGTTAAAAAGGGATATTTAATTGTACACATTTTGTAATATACTTTTTTTTGAGAATACAGAGTATGATAATATATATATACTTCTACTTATAGTTGAAGTATAATTAAATTCTATGGGGAAATTTGGTTACTTCTGGTGTAACAATCAAAAGTCAAATTTCATAATTCATTCGAGTGATTTTGCGAAATCAACCATTTTGAATACCGTAAATATGTCTGATGAATCGTAATTTTAATAGCTGGCTACTTTCTATTATTATCTAGATTCTTAATTATATATGTGAATAGCTCTAAATATATCCCAATGCCACAAAGGAATAAAACTATATTATTTCGATGTAATACGTTTTAACAACGTTTTAAGGGGGTTTAAATGAATTTATATTCTTATATTATTATTCTAATATTATTAATTTTTTTAAATTAATTCATTTACAAAACTTGACATAATTTATAAATCACCAAATTTTTTTTACTCCCATCTAAGCTAAATGAAGAGATGTAATTTTACTTCTAATTTGTAAATATCTTCATATCTTTATTGAAATTTAGGCAGGTGAAACTTCTATTTTCTAAGAATATTCTAAGAATAGAGAAGAACGAACTCTGTAGCTATATTAGATTCTGAGATATAGATCTTTGAATGTAGAAAACTTGCCAAAAACCTACAAAAATCCATAACTCCACATTGAATGTCTGCGCCTAGCTCCTCTCCAACTCAACCGATTTAAGTCTTCACAAACTCAAAAGAAAGAAGGTGTTTCAGCGAGTGTTATTAAACGAATACAAACTCTGTAGCTATATTAGAACCTGAGATATAGATCTTTGAATGTAGAAAAATTGCCAAAAACCTACAAAAATCCATAACTCCACATTGAATGTCCGCGCCTAGCTACTTTCCACCTCAACCAATTTAAGTGTTCGAAAACTCAAAAGAAAGAAGGTGTTTCAGCGAGTGTTCTTAAACCAAAACGAACTCTGTAGCTATATTAGAACCTGAGATATAGATCTTTGAATGTAGAAAAATTGCCAAAAACCTACAAAAATCCATAACTCCACATTGAATGTCCGCGTCTAGCTACTTTCCACCTCAACCAATTTAAGTGTTCGAAAACTTAAAGGAAAGAAGGTGTTTCAGCGAGTGCGCTTAAACCAAAACGAAGTCTCTATCTTGAATAGAACCTGAGATATTGAGGATAGAACGTGTGTATGTGAAAAACTGCCATAAGTAATGTACAGGGGGAAATCGCATTCTCAAGTATAACTTGAGAATGGTGAAAATTAGATGAAATCCGATGGTTGATGGCTGATCTGTGCATCAATACCTTTCATTGAAAAAAATTAAGCAAATCGGTTGGGTAGAATGCCTGAACGGACTCGGAATGGAAATCATCAATTTTTTAATATATAAGATAAACAAATTATATTATTATATCTTTTTGAATACACTAGCAGAATTTAAATGTTTTGATAACCAAAAAAATATAGTTAAAAGTGTTTTTTTTAAATTAATTCATTTACAAAACTTGACATCATTTATAAATCACCAAATCACCATCTAAGCTAATTGAAGAAATTTTACTTTTAATTTGTGAATATCTTCATATCTTTATCAAAATTTAGGCAAGTAAAACAAATCCACAGCAATACCTTCATTTTATACATCAAGAAGAATCGGTATCTTCATATTTCCCTAGTTTTGAAAGAAACTGTTTAAATAACCAAGAACTATATTTTAGAGTAGTTTTATGAATTGAAGTTCGCTATTGAACTAGCATGTTCGAACGTGGTCATGCATGTATAGATCGAGGAATATTTCTAAAAAAGAAATGACATAAAATTAAATTCACACGACGTATCTAGGACAAATACTTTATACAATCTGATTATTCACATAATTTTTTTGTAATAAAATCAAATGAATTATTAATATAACTGAGTGTTTATTCGAGATAGTGTTGTAAGTGTTGTAAGCGGAGACTCGTAAAATCGTTTGTTATACCAAGAATTATTATGTAAATGTTTATCTCGTATATACTACTCTAAATGTTATTATATAATTTTGTATTCCACGCTACTCTAGATAATCTTTACAAAGGTAAATTTACATATTTGCTCACAACACAATGAGTTCTATTTGATTATAGAAACTAGGGAAATTTGGGAAATTTTATTGGAAATATATTGTGTTCATAAAATGTAATACAATTTAATTCAAGTGTTCATAAAGTGAATATTCAAATTTTTAGTATAAAATTATCAATATCATAATAAGTTTTTTTTATTTCAACTCTTTTTGGGAAGTTTGTAACATGTTTGATGGATGCATTAGTAATTTTCTACTTATTTTATTATTAATGGATCGAAAAAGTATCATATTTTTCCACGCCACAGGTGTTTTTCAACGTCTAATTAACATTTAATTTGCTATAATAAGATCGATCTGAAAAATTGTTTAGTATTATATTTACGATCAATATTATGTTTATTAAATGGAAATATAAGCTTCAATTACAAATCTCATAAAGCTTGTTACATAATTCGATATTGGAAACTAAATAAATTGACATATCACGTGCCATAAACAATTTTATTTGAAATTACACGCATATTCTACGTTTCAAACTCCGAATTTCGTATTATTTATTCAGGTACATATTATGTATACATACACACTCAAAAATATTTACTATATTACTGTTGTGTGTATTTTCCATTTTTCGTTGTTTCAAAGGGAAACAAACATATTTGTAAACGGGCCCGTAAATATGTTCAGATTTTTCTTTCGTTACACACAAAAGTTTTTTTATCTGTTCACATTCGTTTGGGATTTTTGCATTATTTTTTTTTCGATTTTGATCCTCTTGGAATATATATATATATATATATATATATATATATATATATATATATACTATATATCAAATTTCCAGTTCTATAAAATTTCTCTGCACTAAATCTCTTATTAGAAGATTATAGCTTTTGAATATATTATTTTCATAATTGCTTTTTTAAACACGATAATATAAACTCCTGATTTGAATCGATTTTACTGCAGCATTTTGTTGCGGAAAATTGTAATTATATTAATATTAAGAAAAATTGCATGTGGAAGACATAAATTTACAGAAACTGATAAAAGTTTTCTTTTGGAGTTTATTAGATGAGGGTATATATTGGATATATAAATTTGATATACATTATAATTTAGTAGATGTTTGTTCTGGAATGAAATTGTTCTGAAATGGAAATATTGGTCAATCGATAAATTAAAAATCAACAGGAGAGTGATGATTGAAGTTTATCTATCGTAAGTTATGTTTTCATTCATAATATGGATAATAGACAATTAAAACAAAAGATAATTGCTATTTTAGCCTTGGGTCCAACTCAAACAAATTGCCATACCCAGATAATTTTTATATTAATGAGTCGGTCTTTAAATTGATAAAAATAATCTTGTATCTAAAAATAATTTTGTACTAGTGAAAAATGAATATTAGAATGTACTATGCATTTATTGAATAAATGTAAGAGCCTCTAAACGAGCAAATCGATTGAAATATATTTTCCATACACTAATTTTCAGTATTGAAAATTAGCCGGGAAGCTTCATTAATAATGACAGTAATTAACAAAAAAAGCTGAAATTTGAGACGTTTCCCATTATCAGCTGACATTTTTACGTCGCAAAAAGTAATTTTAGAATTAGAAATTGACAAATTTCTAAAACAGTGTATGGTAATGGAGTTGTTTTATCGATTTTTATTTCACATTTTACAAGTAGAAATAATATAAAGTATTTTTTTTCTTTGAATGTATTTAGTTTGAATTTTATATATAAACTTTAAAATCTCAATCGAAAAACTATACATTTTATATAAAGTTTGAACATTCAGATACGTTAAAGTTTCTCTTACATACGACTTAAGCTGCTAACTTACTAGGAAACTCCAATTCCTTGAAATCAGATACATGTTTTTCAGTTTGATTTATTTACATTTACATTGAAATTTCGCTTTATTTCAGAGGCGGCGATTTGGGAGAAAATTGAGTTGATTAACGATAAATTCTTCTGAAGCAAAGTGTTCAAATAATGATTTTTTCGGTCTCTAAATTATTCCATTTGATAAATTTTCTTGTTTAACTTGGTGCGGAAAACCTCATGTTATATGTTGCTTATGTGAAAATTTTTAAGCTATTTTCCATCTGAGGAAGTTGATGTCTATCATCAAATTTTCGCTTTATTTTCATTTGGAGACGCAGGTGTTTACTGCGATTGACAAGTGGAAAATTAAACACGTCGCCTATCCGATTCGACGCGCGATGTGTACTGACTTTTCTGTACCTATTTCCAAACAGATTTTCTTTTTTTCTCCTATCAAGAAGTTTCATCTAACGACATTTTGATGAAGATTAAGTTTCATCTTATGACTTTTCAAAGTAGTATATGATGTCTGGTAGGGTAGTTAACTTTTTAAACGGTTTTTGAAGTTAGATTTTAGACATTGATAGATTATTTATTTGAGAGTTTTCCACTTGATATTTATTTCGGCGATCGATACTACAGTATATAAAATGAAACTGTCGATAGTAGATAGTATATCTAGTGGTAAAAGTAATAGATTTTCCAACGACAATGTAAATAATTGATCGGGGTCAAGAAGCTTGGAATGTCGGAAACGTGTTTTTTTTTTATCTTACTACGAGGTGCGAATGATATTTTACCCGAAATCAGGATAAATTGTATCGAATCGTTTATTTAGCATGTCCATTCTTATTTCCAATTTTTTATTGTTGCAGGTTTTTTATGTAACATCGATCATTTAGAGCTACTAATGCCTCGTTATGCTATTAAAGGTGGAGACGTTATTTTACGATGTAACCATAGCGTACCTCCGGAGCAATTGTATAAAGTAGAATGGCGAAAATCAGATAACAAAATCTTCCAGTATATTAAGGGTAGGAAACCACCTTTTCGATATTTTAGTATACCCGGGGCAGAATTAGCGGTAAGTAGAGAACCTCTCTGTAAATTGGTACACTTGAGCGAATAATTTACTTTTGAATAGTTATTCTTGGTAGGTGGTATTATGAAAATTATCTGTCCTTTATTATAATGTAGTATATTGTGGATTTCCTCGCACAATAACCATTAATTATCTTTCAGAAAGGATTATGATATGATAAAAGATGTTTAGTGGAAATTCTCGTTTACGAGTATTAACATTGAAACATACTTAAAATGTACGGGAAAGATACAGAGGTAATTCAATAACTAAATAGAAAATTGGTATAAGAAACAAATTTAAACAAAAAAACTTATAGGTAAAAGCTAAAACAGTTATATTAGGTAATATTTCTCTTTATTAGAATTTTATATTCTTCCTTATAGCAGAAATATATATTATAAAAAAAAACAACTTAAAATTGAACGTTTCTAAGTATTTTTTTTTAAATATTGCGAAATATATCATAGTACCATTTATATTCCATCCACGTTTCGATTACCATCGCCAAGAAAAAAATCAGTTAAGAGTGGAAAAAAACGCTGGATGGATTTTTTGCGGTTTCCAACTTGAATTTAGACCACTGAATGGACTTCCTCTATAAAAAAGGTTTTTTTTATCTCGGGACAGTTATTTATTCGAAGTATAGAGCTACTGTTTCTGTTAAAATAGAGTCCCTAACTTTTTTGAGTAATCTTTTGTAGCTTGACATTGTGAATTTTCATTCAGTCGAATCTCGTACAAGATTCTTAATTCAAGTTAATAATTTTTTGATAAAATTAATTGCAGAATTCTAATTAGAAAATAAAATGGGAATACAAACCTATTTAGTGGTTCTTTGTCTGCAATATTAACGGACAAGGAGGAAGACTTTAATAAACATAGTTCAGAAAACTATGTCGAGACGCCTTGACGCGCTTGCCTGAAGTGGATGTCTCGAGGCACGTTTAAAATGAACATAGAAATCCTTTGGACACTGACCCAAGTTTAATTAAAAATCGACTCAATGGATAAAATAGATGTAGATGTATCCTTGATTTGAACATGAAGTTCGTTGTACTAAATTTCATATATAAAGCTTAACATTAAGATTAATACTAATAACTTAAAAAACTTTGAAGATATGTTTGAATTTATGTATAAAAAACTGTTTGAAGCTTGGCAGGGTTAACATTGAGGTTAATATTAATATTAGAAACTGATTAATTTGATGTTATCTTTGATTGGACATCAGATTCAGTGAAAAAGGACTTTTAACATTTTCCACTGATAATTTGTGTGAATTGAGTGCTATCAGAGGCGGACTATTAAAAGTTTTAACGATATTTCTTTTAAAATCGACCGTTGTTACATTATTAAATCGAATTTTTATTAAAAAACTGTAATGAAAAAAAATTTTGGAGATATGTTTAGATTTATGTATAAAAAACTGTTCGAAGCTTGACAGGATTAACATTGAGGTTAATATTAATATTACAAACTGATTAATTTGATGTTATCTTTGATTGGACATCAGATTCAGTGAAAAGGACTTTTAACATTTTCCACAGAAAATTTGTGTGAATTGAGTGCTATCAGAGGCGAACTATTAAAAGTTTTAACGATATTTCTTTTAGAACCGACCGTTGTTACATTATTAAATCGAGTTTTTATAAACAAAAAAAAATGTATCTAAAAACAACTTTGAGGATATGATGAATTTAGCAAATAATTTGTCGGTGAATTCTTAAAAGGATGTTAGAGTTTCGAATAACCCATGAAACTTGACAACAATAAGAGCAAATTTTACCCATATCATATTTTTCCATTGACATTTTCAAGTATTTTCCTTTTTCCATTGACCAATTTTATGAAAAAACTATAATCCTTAATTCATATAAATTTATTTATTTATAGAAATGAGCGATTTATGCTCGAGAAATAGTTTTTATTTTTTTTTTCGACAATGACATAGTTCAGAAACCTAAATGACCCGTTTAATATTCTCTACACTTGTCTCTGTACATACCAAACATCCTTTTACCAAGCAGGATCGCTGCATGCATTTCTAAGAGTATCTCAACTTTTCAACTACTTATTGATTCTCGGTTTCAACGTATGAATAGTGTAGGTATCTTCCAAATAAAAACCAGTCCA
Source organism: Diorhabda carinulata (assembly GCF_026250575.1). Lineage (NCBI taxonomy): Eukaryota > Metazoa > Arthropoda > Insecta > Coleoptera > Chrysomelidae > Diorhabda > Diorhabda carinulata. The sequence continues at coordinate 12,339,055 of NC_079466.1, read as the reverse complement.
AATTTTTTGTATTTCAAATAATGTTCCTGATTCAATTTGAACTAGATAAATAAATAAACGCACCAAATCAATTGCTACGAAAGTATTGATGCTACTATTTTTTCAAAAAAGATATTTGTATCTATTAAACTCGTATTAAAACGAAGATTTAATAATAAGAATAATAACATGACTTATAATGAGATGTATCCAATATTTTCTTTTCTCAAAACAATTATTTATCCTAAATTTGAACATTTGAGCTCCAGCTCGATTCTTTTTTTTATTTTTAATTCTGATACGTTCATGGTGAAAATAAATGTCTATTATATGCATTCACATATAAGGATTCGTGATATTTTGGATCGAATGGAAACAAAACGAAAGATCATACGAACGCCTCAGGAAAGTTATGTGTTTTAATTTAATGGAATAAAGGATAACATGTAAATGGCTCCTGAAAAGTAGGTGTATACCGAAAAATCGATACCGAGTATTTGAAGTAATAAATTTAAGTAAAATAACGACCAAGTTTACATTACACGTAATCTGAATTGTTAAATTTATTAATAAAAAGTGTGTTTGTTGGATTATCGATTCTTTTCCACTTTTTAATACAATATCGTTCTTATTATTATCCTTTTCTTTGCGTCCTTTCTTCACACGCTTCTTTTAACCTGATTTGATTCTCTTTATACTTTTTCAAACTTCGTTTCCCGCTGCTTTTGTCATTCATAAATAAATAGATATCTATATTTACTATTGATGAATCCAGAATCAATTTCTAGCATTGAAAATTTTCTCTGCGTTCAACACGTTTATAGATTCTAACTTTATCTTACGTTTCCTTGGAAGTTTTCGTTCGCAATTAATCTCACTATTTGGGCTTTTATATTCTGTCGTAAAAGAGATCGTGGCTTCTGGTTACCTTGTCTGTCAGTCCCAGCTTACGTGCAAATGTAATGGTGTTCCTTTACAAAGATATAAATCCCCTTTTTGTGTTGCCGAAATTGAAACGTAAATAAAATATTTCTCGTTCTCATGTTTTTAACTGCAATTGTTTTTCAATAAAGAGTACGAGCTTAATTTATACTCGGAAATTAAGAATTTTGTATAAATAATAATGAAATTTTGAGTTTTTTCTTTAATTGAAATGTATACTCTGATATTTTCGATTTTTTTTAAATTAGAATGACCAGTAAATCTGCGGTTGCGAATTCATGTTTACCATTTTATGAATAATTCATCGAATTACTTGTTAATTTGTAAACACAAACTGTCATATTTTAGCTTACCCACAAATATATTCAGTTTATTATCAAAGACTTCAACAAGTTGGTCTTGATTAATGTTTGTGGTCAACTAGTTGTTCGACCCAGAAGAATAATTATACGAAGTTGACAATCTGTTAATAGCAACAGTTTAACATACAGTGTGATATATATATATATATATATATATATATATATATATATATGTAATATTTTATTTGGAATTGTATCTTCAATAGTCTGTCTTGAATACGTTTCCTCAAGTATTTCTTTTTGAAATCTATTTTTCACTACAGTCAAAACGTGCTTTTCATTTTGTTATCTATTTCGAAATACTTTTCAGTTGAACAAACCACTTTTGTTTCCACAACTCCTCAAAAACTCTTAGAGGGATAAAAATATTCAAAAAAATTATTATTATTACAAACTAAAACCTTGAAGTGACATTTTTGTAGGCTCAGAAACGACTGAGGGTCTTAAAAATTCTAGAAATATAAATATGAATCAGTACAAACAAATATAATTACTATTTTTGACAACGTTTGTATCAAAAATTTTAACATTTGCGTTTTACGTAAATATATATCACTTTTTTTGTATTTGAATGCTTAATTCAGATGAATGGAGTATATAGAAAATAATTGGTGGAGTTTAGAGTAATGCTTATTATGTTCAATCAATTTAACACAAGGACAAATAAAATTTTTATTCGCATAAGAGCTTAAGAGCACCTTATAGCTCTCTTGTAAATCTAGGAGTCTAAAATCGTCTTTTTAGCAATATTGAGAAATCTAGTATTATTAAAAAATCAATTTAGAAATGTTAACTAATGACATTTGAAAAAAATAATCCTAATTTCTTATTTGAGCACAGTTTTATTGATCGTTAACTCGATTTGTTCATATAATAGTTTGATATCAATTTAGATACCGTTGAAAATTGAATCTAATTTCTAATTAAGTAAATATCTCGTAACATAATCCGATAAGTTCGACATGGTGTGCATCGATAACCAGCTTTCCTTGAGAATTGCAATTTATACAAAAGACACAGTCTTGTGTTTTGCAAACTACCCTATAATTCGATCAAATTCAATATAGAAGCAACAATATTTCAAAGCGAAAGGGGCGCACGGTGATCTCAATATTAGTGTTCCGAGTCTCTTTGTGTTTGTCAGTTTCTATTCAATCTATTGTACCCTCATAAATAGAGATATTTTAGGTAAAGTTGCTATTGTTTACTAATGGTAGAATATTTAATCGAACAAATCTATTCGTGGCTTTTAATGCAGAATAAGTGTATAGCTGATCGAATAATATCGAAAAAATTAACAATTTTTTGTCTAATATACTCTATAATTGTTATTGTTTGAGGTTTTTATGTCATCGGTATAAATTTCAAGTTTATATTGAAACCATAAACTCACTGATGTCATATTTATTATTTATGAGAAGCAATTAACACTGTATTAATACAAGATAATGAATTCCTCTGTTTCAAAAGTCCGTAATCCCTTCATTTACATTTCCGACATCCTTTTTTGGTTGAAGTTATAAATGTTTGCTTGGGAGACACACGCAAAAAATTGGAAATAAAATATAAAATTCTAAATACTACATTAGGACTTTCGTATGTGGTTTTTTTCGAAATATTCTTCATTGAACCGTCGTAGCGTTTTTTCATTGCGATTGAGGTACCTCAAAAACATGGAATGTGAATCTTTAACCGAATAAGAATAAATCACTGGGTGTCAAATAAGGAAAGTAAGGTGGATAGGACCCATCAATTCGTTGTTTTGTATATACTGATGTTTAAAGTATCTTTAAACAACTCAAATAGTGTTCTGAGCAATGTCAGATTTGACGTATTCACATCAATGTTACGAAGATAAAATTTAAGTAGCAACCCTCGTAACTGACTAGCTGCATCAGCTGTAAATATACATTTGATATGCATGGTAATATTCTGATTTGGATAAGCTCATTTTCCGAGCTAACAACCACTCTGCGGAGATAAGAATAATTTGAAATATGATCCTGAGAATAGTCATCTCAAAAATAGAGCGTGGAGTTACAAGTCACGTTCGGTGGTTGGCGTAGAAATAAGAAGAAATTCGAGAAAATATATAGAGATGTAAGTAATGAAAACTCGATTATTCATAATTGAAAAAACATTAACAAATACACATTTTAATATACGCACGGGTGTATAAGACTTTATTTTCAGTTGTTTACAATTTACACTAACACTACACCAACACTCACAATTATAGTTTCTGAAGATGGTAATTTGGTTATCGAAACGCGCGTTGGTGTAGTGGCGATTTTATTTTAATGAAAATTTCTAACTATTGAGATACTCTATGTATTTATATATCAATTAATAATTTTGGAAACTATATAATAGCTAAACAGTTGGATTCGATATTATAAGTTGATGTATTACCTACGTAAAATTTTATTTGAAACTCAATGTATTGAAAGGAAAACTCTTTTTAGCGTAGGTATCCGTTAATAATGACAACCATCTTTAAATTATACTGATAAATTGTGTTTGAGAGACTTTTATTTATGTTATTTAACAATATTTTCTATCGAACGCATTTCTAAATTGAACGTTAATAATTTCTCTCTATCTCCATTTGTCTTTGTGAATTTATTCACCGAATATATCGTTTTCTTCAATCTTTATATCCGGAAGGACTTGATAGTTTCAACTTTATTTATTTTTTTCAGTTACCATCTAGATAGGTGCTATAAATACCATCGGTAGTCAATAGTCAGTCAATCAAATACAGAATTTTATGAATAAATATTGAAAGTTTTAGTTTACACAAATAATTTCAATATATGTGCCCAATTACTCCGAGAAAAGACTAATTAAATGAATTCGTCGTCGAAATAAAAGCGAGAAGTTCTATTTACTATTTTAAATAAACTAGCTACACATGCAACTGTGACGTAATCGTCGCTTTTTACGAGGTACTTTAAAGACACGATACACTGCAAAGAGAATTAGAGTATGACCTTTAAAAAATATTTAACTTTTATCGTTATTTTCAGAGATTTATATTGTTTGGTGATTCAAATTGTATCGAGATTTGATGATAACTGTGTAAAAAAATGTATAAAGTTCAATTATGGGTACAAATGACATCAAAATTATTGCATTGACTAAATGTTTCCAGTTGAAACATACAGAATTTGGTTTGACGTAATTAATATTATATATGATAAACTTAAAGATGGAAGGTTCTGAAATTTGTTCAAAAAAAGTGTCGTTCGTCTATTATAGTTTGAAATATGACACAGTTCAACTTCTAGATAGTAAAAAAAATGTATAAAGTTCAATTATGGGTACGAATGACATAAAAATTATTGCATTGACCAAATGTTTCTAGTTGAAAGATACAGAATTTGGTTTGACACAATTAATATTATATGTGATAAACGTAAAGATGGAAGGTTCTGAAATTTGTTCAAAAAAAGTGTCGTTCGTCTATTATAGTTTGAAATATCATGTTTGATGCTAGATGTATTTTAAGAGTATATAAAAAGATTATATAAGCGAATATAAAGTTTATCTTTAGCATCTTAATTCAAACCCTTTCCAAACTGTAATCCACGCCACTAAATTTCCGTTTTACGAGGATTCCCCGTACGACGACGAGGGATGCTTTCTGAATTTACACATATACATCTAATCCTATATACTTCAAAAGTTTGATGGCGTATGTTTTGGAGTTGTAAAGCGTTTGATTTAATTAAGTATATGGTAGGTGAAAATTAATAGAGGTAGACAAAAAGTTACAAGAAGATCTGGAAGCGAAGGAAATGTTTTATGGAAATACAAATTACGTATGTATAAGGGCGAATGAGAATAATGGTAAATCTAATCTTTTAGTACGTGAAGATTCATTTTTGTTTATTTTAAATTTCACTTTTCGTTTTGATGATTGAAAATGAAGTAACCTCACTGTACTATATCGTTGATTATTCCTATTCTCGACGATCCTTCTCATAGTCATCATATTTCCGATGGTAAATTGAAATGTTACTCGGATCAACACCTACGGCCCTGTGACCTTATTAGCTTTAATGCCATATTTCCCTAATTATGAACGCCTAGACATGATTTCAAGGCAGTCACAGAGTAGGATCTAGAAATAGTAGAAAAACATTATATTGAATAATGTTTTTTCTACAACTCAATTTTTGAAATATTTTTGGTAGAAAACTATAAATTTAATGATATCATCGTAGAGAATCATTTCTTCAAATATATTTATTGAAATATTTCGGTTTTAACAAAAAAATTTATCGTGAAAATTAGTCGTGAGTGCGTTCCTGGAAGGGTTTACTCCTTTAGGGCAATTCTCATTGTTGGTAGCTCTTCCTAAACTAAAGTTACTTAAGCAGGTTTGAGCAGGTATAATTTCGAAGCTGTCAAAAGTAATTGTGTACAAAGGAATATTGAAACGAAATTTGAAGATGAGTTAGCTTTTATACTGTTTATGAAGTTGTTGATCTAATAGTAAACTTAGAATGTTTCTGTTGACTACTCAGGTTAAGAAAATATTTATTTTTCACGTTTCACCTCAAAGTATGTGTGCTGAATTTATATATTTATAAAAACTAGAAAAAAAAAATAAACTTCAGTTAACGGCATGCAACAAAAACTTCCTGTTAATTTTTTTATGTAGTCCGGTCATGGCATATCCCATACATATTCATGCACGTCGTATTTCATTTCATGCTAGGGTGAAGTAATGCAGATACGAGGATGTATATAAAACTGTTATCATTTTCACGAAAAAAAAAACGACGAAACATGTTCTAGATGATATGATAACGAGCGTTAACAAAAATATAAATGGATTTAGAAAAATGCATTCAATAAATAATTACTACGAAATTTGTAATACAAACAATGAAATATAAATTTACAGTGTTGAGTGAAATATTGCAGATGTTGGCCAGATCCAAAAACAATGAACTTATGAACTGAGTTTGAGTAAGAGGAAATCGAGCGGTTAAAGAAATGTTAGTATATGTAAAAAATTTAACTCTGTGAAATCTGTTAAGATGAAAAAAGTCAAATTTGAAATTGTTCTACGCGCCGCCTCTGTAGGTTATTCGTACCTAAATAAATTCATAAAAATGCTAATTCCATTAAAGGAGGGAAAAAAGCAGGAAACTCAGGCAGACGGCTACCGATGGGTGAGCGTCCAGATCCGTTTTATTTGATCGAATTTGCATAATATTTACCGTGGCCATTACTTAATGGAACTCCGCCTTAGATTAAAGTAATTTTTCACGATGGCCAGTTATCATATTTATCTGGACTCGAATTGTTTAAGTTTTTGATGAAAAATTTCTTATTGAAACTAAAGAAAAAGTTGTTTGGATATTTGAATGTTTAGTTAACAGCATTTTCGTATAAATGTCATCAATATTATACAGAGATAAACAAATGATTCAAAATTAACAATATACTTCAGAGTTTAACGTCATCATAATGTATAATGTTGCATAAAAAGTCTAATTTATACGTTTAATAGAGAATAATTTTTTCCGGAAACGAGAGAATGTTTGGGTCAACATCGAGACTGGTTAAGCTACGTTTAGTAAAATCAATAGTTTGTCTATTATTTATAACATTAAGATTCACGGTCAAATGTCAAGTTTGGTCTATAAATTATATTAAAACTCTCACTTGGACTTTCACTTCCTTAAAAATATCACTCGTACTATAATAAAATTTCATTATTTTCTATTTTTTAAGTATTCTATTCAAGTGACTGAAATTGTTCAATAGTTTGATAATAATCTTGATTTTTTATGATTATTTTAATACTTTTATCTGTACTTTAAAAATATTTACTTTAAAAGATTTTCCATGTCTTAACCCAGTCTCGATAAAGGCCCTCAATGTGCTTTCAACGATGCTTATGAATTAAAATCCGTAAGCAAACGTTTCTATTCACAATGTAAACATGATCACGTACGCGTTTATAACTGAAGTTTTTGTTTTTATTTCCTCTGTATCTATTCCATGTAGTTTATGCCTTTTTTCTTTTAAATTCCAGTTCCATGAAATAAAGTCGTTCGTAGAAACCTCAGATTGATCACCTTAATTGTCGAAAAACCATTTTTTCAAATAATTATACTAACTGCTAGAAAGCTAGAAAAGACGACTCCAATGTTTTATTTCTAAATTTTTTTCAAATGATTCCTTTCGTATGAATATTCAATTCATCCATTCTAATGTCATTTTCTGTTTGTTTGTTTCAGAAAACAAACACCAGTGATAAACAAATTCAACTTTCGAAATTGGATTTTTCAGCCTCGGGATCATATTCATGCGTCGTGTCTATGGATACACCAATCTTCACCAAAGATTCTGAAATGAAAGATCTCACAATCATTGGTGAGTTTGCATGAAATTAAATGCTGTAATTTTCAATTTATTCCAAAAAAAGCAAAATTTTTATTTCGTGCTACTGAAATTTTTTTTGTGAAGATGCACAATCGAGAAAATAGGATATTTTTTAATAAAATCATATCTATCCATTCACCTGTACAGAAGCCGTGTTCGAAATTCTTTTGTGAAAGTTAAAGTTTTAGTTACAGAGTCGTACTATGCTTTTCACATTTAGGACGTTTTCTAATAATTAATTATTAATAATTCCATTACAAACTACAACTTAAAACCAGTACCTAGTAACAAAGTACAACTTGTTTAGGAAAGCAAAATATTGTACTAGTTTAAGAATATTTTCGTAAACTTAATACTGTCCTGTTTTTCATTTTCTTTTATGGCTTTTTGTGCCTTTCTTTGACTGGTTATTCAATTTAGTTTTTCATGTAAATCCTTATCATTTTTATATGTAGACACAGCACTGTTTTTGATGAATACGTTGTGGTTCACTGAATATTGGACCTTTGTCATTTTTTCGTACGACATATTCAAATTAAAATCCGAGATTTTTTATGTATCCAATCCTTAGAACTTAACTTTGAATAACAACGAAAGACGTAAATTTCTAGAATAGATTATACTTATTACACAACGCGAGGATGATAAAATTATCATTGATCTGACTAGATTGTTTTGTTTGGAAAATTAAAATTGAGAAAAATTCATTTGATCTTTTCTGAAATAAAATAAAATTATAATAGATCTTCAGATTCAGTTCTTGTAGTTGTCTTAGTGTAACAAACTTTTAAATCAAAACTTTCTGTATCTGTTATTTTAAAAACTTTTCTCTTTGAACGCATCGCTGAATTAACAACTTGACGCTACATAAAATAACCCTTATACACTGAATCTGTTTAATTTATAACTCCGGAGACATTCATCTAAGAATATTTATAATTGCAAAACTTGTAAAGAATTTGAATGAAATCGCCGTGTTAATTTTTTTTAGAACCTCAAAATTACGATCCAAAAATAACTTTTAACAAAAATACTTACGAAATCGGGGAAATACTAGAAGCGAATTGTACTACAGCCCCATCGAGACCTCCACCGCATATCACTTGGTTAATTAACAATGAAAAGGTAAGTTACTTAATTTTTATTGATCTGTTTTTTCTTCTATATATTTTTTATAAAGAAAAACACTGACAATTATTTATTTTAGATATAAATAAATTTATACAATATGTTTATACACATTACATTGAAAAAAATTCATGAAAAATTTCCGTTACCCCAAATATTAGAGTTTCTTCCCTTCCTATAAAATATCCGTTATTATATAAGTTAAAAGTAATATCAAGTTATTATTTTTATGACTAGACATTGACAAAGTACCCATGAAAGCATTTAGATAATAACAATGAAAAAACATCAAAAAAGTTGTACAAAAAAGTAATATCAAGCAACGTATATTAAGAGACATTTTAATCCCCTGAGGAAATATTTGTAAACGGGATGGGTATTTCGTTCCCCTCATAAAACACCAAAATAACAATAATATTGAAATGACTTTCTTAATGTCCTTTTCGTAAATTCAAATGTATATCGATTACACTAAGAAAAAGATGTTTGATGTGCACTTTTGAAGAAATATAGTCTCAAGGGTTGTAGGCTTTGGCCAGGTGGTGGCTGTGTATAAAAATTAATTGTTTCTTTATTTTTGAAGTAGTAGCCCGATAAATAGCTAATCGAATTAAAAATTTAGATAACTTTTTTTATTTCTGTATTATAGAAAAAAATTGTGAACATTATTTATATTTTTTACATTTCTGTTTCATTGTCGAAAATAAATTTTAATTGTATTCTCTCCATCATGATAGCGGACCACCAACAGATCCAAATAAATATAAATGTTCTTTGTAGCATCCGGATTCGTCTTATTATCTTAAAAGAAGAAAAAAAATTATTTTATGAAATGAAAATTCATTTTCTCTTGCTTTCGCTTGGAAATCTTAAGCGGGTTTATATATGAGTGAAAAAGAACGTTGAAAGTCTTTTGAATTCCCTAAACAAATTAATTTATAAATTAAAACAAAGTAATTCTAAGATATATACAATTAATCTAATACAAAATTCATTAAAAATGAATTTATAATAAAGTGAATATTTCCTAAAACCAAAGTTCTTTCATATAAAAATACATTGCAGCCTTTGACATTGTTGAATCTGTAAAATTCTTGCTGGTTGTGGACGATTCCTTGAAATGGGAGTTACATATCTAAAAAATTAAGTTCCTCCTATTTTGCGCTGAGATCAGTTCCAACTAACAGTCTATTATACCCTTATTGAGTTGCATCTCCGATATGCCCTTCCCTTCTTGGTGCGGTGCGACTTAATTTAAACTACACAAGAGCAGCGCTCACTGCTCACTGCTCAAAATATTGACTATTCTTTATTCATCTTTGCAACTGTTTCAGAAAGATCGTTGCACTTAGGAACGCGAAGCACGACCTTAACCCACCTACTCCACTTCGGAATTAGTTAAGGGCTCAATTTTTTACAATGCAAAAAATGCACAATCACTTGCCAATTGAAATCAAATCGATATCAATAATATTTAATTCCGGACGTGCTGTTTATTCCTCATATTGAATTTTTATTTTATTTGTATCTTTATTTAGTTATTTTTATGTTTGTTTTTTACTTTTTACAAGCTTTTGTCTACAAATTGGTATATATACATGTACTATTTTTTTCTATTTTTCGATTACTGTCAAAAATATCAAAACCTCGAAACGATATTCCTCGTAATATCGTTGTAATTATTTTTTTTTCAAATTTTTAGTAGAATTGCATGTTCAACAGTTGTCATTTTAAAAATAATGTTAGTTGTTCGTGTCAACAACAAGCGATATAAAGATAAACGATTGTTTCACGAAACTAACCAACTAATGCTGTCAAACTTTTATTAAAGGAGGAATGAAATAAAAAAGTACAAGTAACTGATCATATAAATTTACGGAATCGTAAAGCCTGTGATGCTGGACTAAAATAAAATATAAAGAAAAATAGTTTCACAATTGTGGAACTTTAAATAAATGTCCGAATATAACTGTGCCAACTCTATCTTTTGGTTTACACCGTTTTTTATGTTTATATATCAGCTTATCGAGCATTATTCGATTTGTTAATTATTATAAAATAGAGCGGGGTCAAATAATTTGGGATTGTGAACATAAATTGCGTGAGAATATATAATGAACGAAGGAATACTGTTTTCACAGCTTTTCTTATCGTTTTTCCAAATTAGAGAAAATTATTCTAAATTACTAACCACGACTAGTTGCTGATTCGTAAAAAGGTGATCGATATAAAATAATGTTGAGACTACAAGGTTAAAAGTTAATATTTTGATTAAACGCCTAAATAGGAATTTTATTTGAAGCAGGACAAAGTAAACAACAGAGCTGGCAATAGCGGAAATAAATTTATGAATTTTGAACAAATAAAAATAAATTTTCGAAATTATATGAATATTTCAAAATGAACGTCTGTCTCATATTTTCAAACGTTGATTTTATCGTAAATTTCGATGGAAATATCACGAATTTTCCATCACTTCTGAGTGTATTCTCAACGGTATTTGTAAGTATCTAGAGGATTTATCTTTACAATACGTCGTTGCATAAATATATTTAGCTTAATGATATACCGGAAGGCGTATATGTAAATGGAAAAGTTTTTATTTTGTCTACACAAATAAACAATTCTTCAATACATAAAATTTTCCATATGTGATTTTTTTATTTTATTGTGACTAAAGTTTTAAAAAAATTTTCACGTATTCCTCTCGTTTATCTACAGAATACAGAATAAAATAAGAAGAAAACTATTGAATTTTCAATTAGAACAACAAAAAATGTAACAGAGTTTGAAACAATATATCGAATCTGTTAAACTATTTACCACTATTAAAAATTTGTTTATACAGTATTTGAATCATACTGAATAATGTTAAGAATAATTTATGATGTCTTTAGATAAATAATAATACATTTTAGACCAATGAAAATACAGAATTTAAAACTATTGTGTTCCTCACAAAAATTCCCTCTATTTCTATTGGTTTCTAGAAATTTTTCCACGTAAATTAAAATGACTATACTTATAAATTAACGCGAATATAATTAGTATTAAACAAAAACCAAATTTATCGAATATTTACGTAAAAACCTTAATTCTTCGAATTCTTTGGATCCAATTTGGGGTTTTTATTAATGGACTAACGTCATTTTTTAACAAGGAGTATTTGATTAAGTTTAAATAGCACTCAATTTAACATCGATAATTTCTGATTAAAATTTCATACTCCTAAATTGAAAGGTAAAATAAAATCGATTGAGAAAATTAATTAATTATGAAGTTCAGTGTTTGGAGCGACATTTATTCCTACCTCTTATTGTGAAAACATTGTATAGATCGACTTAACGATGAATAAAAGGGTTATTTATGTCAATTTTACAAACAGGCAATTATTAAATAATCGATTTTCTAATAACAAAAATGTTCTACAACTATTAATAATTTTTATACAAATATAGTGGAATTAAATAAATATTTACAATAGATAACGATTTGTATTCATAAAGTTTGTGTTTGATAAACTGAAAAAATTTTCAACTGAAATATCGATTGGAAATTTCATGGAAGCTATATTTCAAATTAGAAAACACGATTTGACCAATGTTATTTTGTGGTAAATTGAATTATACATCCAAAACGCATATCATTGAACAGAGTTTAATCGGTTTAGTCTCACTAGTATTAGCATATAAATAATTAAGGTGGGTTTAGGATAAATATTTACCGAATTTGTATTTATTCTTTATCATATCATCAAAAAAAACTAAAACTGTTAAACTCTAAACTAAACAATAATTTAATCATCTTCAATTATTCTCTTCTTCTTTTTCATACGTTAGGACTTGGTATTTGCATAAATGGTTACCTAGCTGCAGCTGAGATGATGAAGAGCAGCTTTCATACCATCTTGTAGGTGGTCGTCCTGGTGATCGGGATGTATTCGGTTTTTCTTTTGTCCACGTGGTCTCTCCATTCCCTTCGCTGATTTTTCACCTATATCACTCCGTCCTGGATGTTACATATCTCCCTTATTTCATCCTGTGGTCAAATAATGTAGTTATTAAAAGCCGTTTAGTTATCGTGTTCCATGTTCTGGTATCTATCGCGGATGTCTCTGATATTGATGACTCTTTTGTTGTTTGATATTTCACTTCATCCTTTAGATTTCTATTACTTGTTCTATATCACTTGGTCTACACTCAGATCATATATCGCGAGTTTACATCTTCTCGGTTCTATGGATACTGTGAAAGATTTGGTCTTCTTCAGGGATATTTACATGTTAAAAACTTATGCTGTTCGTTCAAACCTTTATAAGTTATCTTCGTCGTCTGAGATGATCACTGCGTCATCAGTATCCTCTTCCAGTTTGCTTTACCTCGTTTATAATCTGTCTCCTTGTCTGATACCGGCCGTCACAGGTATTTTACTGTAATTATCTAGCAGACCTGTTCTTTCTGAATGCCTGCTGTTCTTCAGAGATACCAAAAGACATCAATTCTTCTGCTAAAAATGTACTCATTGATCTAATACTGCCTATGATTGCGTTAGGTGGACGGAGTAGCCCAGTACTTTCATAGCCAGTCCCAAACTCTGATAAAATAAGATGGTTCCAAGTGAGGCCAGCGACTTGTTTGGGCAAAAATTAAAGTGTTCCTAGAACCAATGGCATGAGCTTGAATTATTATCGTAGTTAAAAAATATATGTAGGAAAAACTATTATTTTTTTAACTGAGTTGCGAATGTATCAAAATTATTCATGCAAGATATAGCAAAATTTTTATATTTCATCGTAAATTACTTAACCTCAAATGCATCTGCCTATGATGCAGTAATCGATATATATTTGGCAATATCTGTTGCTGACATGCACAACTAATATTTCAAAATGAAAATAACCTCAACGCACAACGTCGATGATCGATGTCATTTCGCTTAAAACTGCCATCTTGCTTTGAGTAGCCAGAACTATCTGTTGCAAATATAAAGTCGTATTGAAAAATGGTAAAATTGTCATATAATAGAGAGTTAGTTATACAAGGCGATTCAACGAAAACAAAGCAACTATTTTTATTTCTTCAATTATATAATGCTTTCATTGAAACGTTATTTATACTTTGTAAACTATCGAATTTAGAATACTTCACTTATTTTTTTTTTTGGATACTTCAAGTTAATACTCAAAATAATTATTTCATTTGATTTTTTTTACAGGTACCAGATAAGCTTACTAAATCGTATTCGAATGGAATGATACACGGTTACGGATATTTCGATCAGAAAGCTGTTTCTATAAAACAATTATCAATCGAAGTGTCAGATTTACACGTCGGTGATGATGGACAACTAACATTAACGTGTATGTCCACCATACCTGGATACGTCAATAGTTTGGAAAATTACGCAGATCTACGAACAGCTATAGCACACAGTGAGTAGTAATTTGTTGTTTCATCTATTATTTCCGGATTCAGTTATTTCAAATCCAGATCAAACGATATGAATTGTTGAAGAGTTTACAGTCTAATTTCTATTTATCTTTGTTAATTGATCTAGAATTTTGAGGTGCTCGATGATAAAGAAATTGAAATGCTGAATTTTCCGTTCAGTATCTGTATTTCAGATTCTTAGGGATTATAGAAACTTTAAGGGCGCGGCTTGTTATATGATAAAGACGAAACTTAATGTTTAAAACTCGTAATAAGATAAAACTAAACGAGTTATATATCTTAAATATCGCTTCGATTCCCGTAGGAAAGAATCGGTAAAAGATGTCGTTTAAGCATAAAATCTTTTATTGGATATTTTTGAGATAATTGGAGCCTCGAAAATGGATCTCGTTATTTGAAAGAATACAAGATATTTGACCAGAAAACTTTTAGAATTTAGCAAATTATGTAAATTCATAATAATGTAATTATTATATTTATTATTAGAATGATATTATGATTAAAAATTATACATAATCATTTTCAGTTGACATTGAACTAACAGAAGGTCCCGTAGGAGAGGCTATTTCGAACATGACACCGAACGCTACGTCTTGGAAGATGTGTTTAAATTTTTCATTGTTTTCTTTATCGTTGTTTGCAACTTCTCTGATGTGAATAATCGATATTACTAAAGAAAGTTGAAGGAAGCTAAAAGAGTAGAAGAGAAATGAGTTGGTTTTATTCTATTTACCATAAAAATGATATTTTTTACGCTGCTGAGAAAAATGAGTAGTGGCTAAAGTCTCATTGTACTGAAATCATTCATCTATTTTCCAAAAAAAAAAAAGAAAACAATATTTTATGGCTCAAGCTTTATAGAAAACAACAATAAAAAAACTTATTTCTTATACGTCATTAAAATCAATATCAAGTAATTTGAAGAGAAATACACACAAAGTAAATTTTATAATACCCGTTCATAATCAATAAATTTGTTAAAGAAAAATTGTATATCAATTGATCATAATCATTTTCGGAAAACCGTCCAAAAACTTTACGTTAAATTGTTATCTTGCACGAATTTGGCGGTTTTTGTAATTTCAAATTATGGCGACGGAAATAGAAAACGTGCCGGAAACTTCGACAAAGATTCGATTTGCAATTAATGCTACAACTTTATCTTTTGTTCGATATTTTAGTATTGAATGGTTTCTGCATAGGAAACATTAGACACCACTGAATTTAAATCTACTGGTAAAACCTTTTATAATTTCAATATATAATTTAGTTATAGCTCAAATCGCGCTAAAGTATTTATTTTTTCATGTGTGTATGCTCAAAATAAATTTATATTACCGGTAGGTTTTAAAAAATTTCAAACGTATATTTTGCTATGTATGAGATAAGATAATTGATTCAAAGTTTGTAAATAAAGTCTTTTCACAGTTATTTTGACATTACCGTATAATGAATTGGCTTTTGTAACTTGTTGCAGGGTATAATTACCGTGTTTTTGGTTTAAAACAAAATATGAAAACGTCTAACTTTATCTAAAGAAGAAATATATAAATATTTATATCACTCGATACTTTTTTGTACTAAATGGATAACTAAGAAATATATAAGAGCTTGTATATAATATATGTGTGAATTTATGATGAAGTTCGATGGAACGCACATTTAAATATAATTTATTTATATCAATTAAGACACAGGATTTTTTCAAAGACTAATTATTTTTCTAGTTTTTTAGAAATTGTCATAAAAAGTTTCAAAAGTTCGATTTTGATCACTAATAAAGTGAATATCACATACTAGTGATCAGATAGCATAAACGACTGAAGTATAAAAAAACTGATGATCTTACATAATTGATTTTTTTTGTAATTTTTACTATACTGTTTCGACTTTAATGAAATGACCAATTCTGTTTTGTATTTTATTCTAAAGATTATTAGCTGCGCCATCTATTACAAGTATATATCTTTAATAATAAAGACATCTACAAAACGGAAAGTTCGTAGCGTATGACGTAGCTGTCAGAGGCGTCCTGTTTAAAAATATCTTTTCTTGGTTCTAGAAATTTTTCTTTAATTCAAAATCTATTCAATTGTAGAGATTATATTCCATTTCCACTGAAATTCTCGGGGTTTTTTCCAATACAAGTTGAATGATGTAGCAAGTCTGTTAATAGATGACAGTATCTATTTTCAAAAATTTATAGGTTATACTTTAGCTCTTCATTTTTTCAGAAAGACTTCAATTATAACTCGAGATATTTTTAAACTGTAACTTTTTTATTTAAAATATTTTAAAATCCTGTGCAATATATTTGAGTTTACCAATTTTATTTTTAATAATCAATTGTAATATATTTTTTTATTTATATTTTCTACACACACAATCTTATTGTTGCTGTTAAGAATATGTATTTATTCAGAATATATAAACGATATATTATATATCTATGTTAGCATCATAAGTATTTTGATGTTTTTGAAAATGAAAACGGAGATTTTATATTGGTAAAGATGTGGATATCTATTATCATATATATTAATTGGGTTTTTTTCGTTATATACGTAATTTAAAACGGTCAATATCTAATAGGCAAAACTAAACAGGTTAATGTAATGCAATCAAGTACTATACGAAACAATCATTTTTAAATGAAAATTTCGTTTCTCCATAGGTATTTTTTTTTTCAAAAAGGTGATACGGTAAAATTTTCACCAACTAGGAATTTAACCAATAGTTAGTGAAATAAGATATTTTATAAGTATTATGTTATATGCTTTGCGGAGATCAATAAATATCGAAAGTAAATGACATAAGTTGCTTCTCTGGGATCTGCCAAAACTTCTAATTTCTTATACAGTATTATTTCGAATTTTTTTTTATTATATAATTATATAAAATCGTTTATAAAATAATCTTGTTGTCACTAATAAGTGGAATAAACAAACTTTTAAACATATCATTTTAAGCAATATTTCATTATTGTTCAAATATACTGAAAAAAAGTACCTATGAATTTAGACAAGGCCCTTTTATTTCTGTCATTTTTACATATCGCTAGAATTTAAAAAACAGAAAAAATAAGGTAGGTACTGTGAACGGCAATATATATATATATATATATATATATATATATATATATATATATATATATATATATATATATATATATATATATATATATATAGGGTTTTCCAGAAGTTCCAGGATGGAATCGTGAGTTTCAAACGAAATTTGAAAATTATATGGTTTAAATTATGAGTTCTGACATAGCGATTACATAAAATCGAAAATTAAAAACAAAACTAGAACAAAAGTATCAGTTATTGTAATTATTAAATAGCGAAAGTGACATTTTCAGATACACATTTTTCTTGATTTCGCAATGATAAATAGTATACACCCTTTGTAGCATGTTCTTATTAAGATCGCGGTTTTTGAAGAACATTCATAAATTTCTGAAATGTTGGTTATCATTGAAATATTCTGTACTTAATAAAAAGTCTGATTTTAATCATCAAATTTGTTTTACAATTATTTGAAACTTATAATTCACTTCTTGTTGGGAAGCCCTGTAAATATCAAATTATAATTTTTTACGCTTCTACTTATTAGGATGAGTACGAAATTAAAATAAATTGATTCTTATGAAGTTAATAGGTATTAAATACAGACATATATGTATAAATCAAATTACATATACGGATATTTAATATCATTTTGTACTCACTTCTACAATTAAAAGACCATAGGAAATTTTAAACCGATATGAATTAGATTTTTTTAGTACATTTTGTATGATAAATAAATATTTCTAGAGAGCAATCAGCTATTTTGTATATGGCATGATTGAAAAACATAAATTTTGGAACGAACGGTATTATCAAAGTTTACTCTTAATGTCACATAAAAAAATTTGACGTACGGTTTAGTCATAGGAGAGAAAAAAAAACTAATTCATATTATTTGGTAGATTCAAAAACCAAAAATAATTATTTGGTGTACTTAAAAGTTATCAACAATATGTTTAATTTTAATCTAACTTATTTGATATGTATGTGTTCATTATATGAAATTAATTATTAGAAGAATCATTCAAAGTTTTTATGTTAAATTTTGATTGGAGCGAAGAATATTGATAAAAGAGTTATTAAGAACAAATTGTGGACTACATAACGATGAAAAATTATATTTACGAAGAAAATTACTGCTCAATAGCAAACAAAAATAACAGCTAAGAAATTACGAACCTTATTCTAGAATATATTTTATGCAATGTACATAGTTAGGAGTCGAAATCCCAAACGCTAGAAATTTACAACATGAGGTACGAACCCAAGTCCTCAAGAATCTCTGGCTATCTGGAAAAACAAATTTATGTCAACCGTTAGTAAACATTATATTTACATAATATGCAGGAATGAGGATTTAAAAATTCAGGATCGAGACGACGACGATCACGTCCACAGAATGATGGACTAAAGAAAATTCAACTTCAAGGAGACCCCCCAAGAGATGGTAAGAAAGCTGGACGTCTAATTTTCAAGAGGTTGAGTATTAGACGAAACTGAGACTAAGTCTTGAGAAAATAGAAAGAAGAAGAAGAAGGACAATTATTTGAAAAAAAAGTTTAGTACTTCGGTCATTTTGGAATGCTTCGATATGAAAAACTTTGATTGATGGTTTATTTTATTTTTTTATCGTTTTGTTACATAATAGAGACCAAACTAAGGAATATTGTTTAATCGATTATTCTTAGTTAGTTTATATCGATATAGCTTTATCTGCTGTTAATAGAACAGTGTGCGGCTAAAATGGCCAAAAATGTCTTCCTCAAAAAAAGCTATTGTCTATTGTAATTTTAAGGGAGCAAACGATTGTCATTTCGAGCTAACAAATTTTAGAGAAGATTTTGATCTAAAAAAAAAATGTTGAGAGTCGTAGAAAGACCCCTCATATTTAGTTAATCAACTTTATTTTACTATTTGATTTTAAATTAATTTGAAATTTGTTATAAAAAATTACGAGCTCGAAGAATTGACAATAAATTGCTTTAAAGAAACTGATAATTTTAAGAAAAATATTTTTTTTTCGCATTCTATGAGATTTTACGTGTGTGTTAGAATGTAAATCCTTAGAATGTTGAAATATATAAAAGAAAATTTCGTGAATATTCACGTAAAATATATATGTTATATATTATATGTGTTTTACGAATGAAATAAAATTATGTATTTAATTATTTCAAGTTTATTCATTGTTTTTGGTTCAGTCCTCGTTTTTTTAGTGAAATAAAAGTTTGAAACAAAAAAAATTTCGACTACATTTCAGAATTAAAAGAAATTCCGATCGGCAGCTTTTATTATGTTGCAAATTTTTGATTATACATATTTTGTACCAAAACAATGTAAAATAACATATTTTATCTAAAATATGAATATGAATTTAAAAAAATTATTATATATATATACAAATTATTTATACATTTTTACATGTTTTATTATATCTATATAGGATGTTCATAAATTACCTCTACTAAATCATTTATTTATTACATCAGAATTTTGAAAATCTATTTCTATTGCAAAAAACTTGATAATTTCAATAAAAAATAATTTCTAAATCATAATTCAAACGTGTTTTAAAACGGTTTTATCAAAAAATTGAATAAAATGTAATAATATTTATAACAAATTACATCTTCATTAGAAAATATTCGATTTTGAAAGACTTTTTCAAGGCACTATAATTTAAAATTTTTGTTTAAAGCATGGTGTATGTAAAGTATAAATAAAAACCTATTTTTAGTTGCAATATAAAAATAAAGATATTTTTTTGAATCTAGTACAATGTTTGCTAGTAAACATAATTCGAGTTTTATCCCGGATACGGACAATATCAAAAATTCAAATTTGGAAAACTTATTTTGTTTAGAATAGCCTCTCAATGTTCGAATGTACTCGTATAGTTGAATTATGAGAAATTCGCTAATTAAAATATTCTCTCTTTAGTTTTAACCGTTTCCAAACAATATTATAATAAAAAGTTTTTCACATTTACGACAATTATAAATAAGTCAGTCAATTTAAGATTTTTTCATTTATTGTTCTCTTCATTTCGCTAAGAAGGGAGCGAGATCGGGAAATTTGAATCCTCCTAAATTATCGGCATTGTCATTTTTGAATTGGGACCTTCCAGATCTGACATTTCTAATGGGGGATTGATTCAAATTTGCGTGGAAACTATTTTCTCCTAATAAGAATCCGCATTGAGCTGTACACACTTCGTCTCGAAGGATCGCTTCTTTGGACCATTCACGTAAAAGTTGTCGACAATCTGTTACCCTTAAAGAAGCGCAATTTCCCTAGAAACAAATAATAATAAACAAAATTATTGAAATTCTCTCCGCGCTGTTTATAAAATATACAAAATTATGTAAATGTAATAATTGCCAACTGTATTTGTAATTGATATGTCTTGGGTCTTTTTGTCAAAATGAATAGTTACTTACACCTTCCGCCGTACAAATGCAACTGGTACACGGAGTGGGAAAAGCGGATTGTCCGACATTAACTTGTTTATCTCCTATGATACAACCTTCTCCTCGAGGCGTTTCTTTCCAAGCGTTCAAATTTATGGAAGGTAACGAATGGCAAGGTACTCTCGGGTTAAGGAAATTCGAAGGAAGATCGAATGCCGCCCTCTGCATATCACCCTGAACGTCCATGTTATCGCAAAGTATTTTTGCCAAAGTTATTTTCCTTAATTCGGCTAATTGATTCTCGGTGAATCTTACTGCTGGATTTTCGTTTTCGTACCTAAACAAAAAATGAGTATAAATAAAATTTCCAAATGAAGGAAAATAAAAAATTTTACTTACCAAAATCTGTCGCATTTTCTTAATTGTCTAAATTGTAGAGCAATTATGCAGCCGAAGGTGGGTCCAATTAGACCTCCTTGTAGTGGTCTTTCGCTCATACCACCTGGGAATAAATCAATATCGTCGACGGTAGCGTAAATTCTTTTAAATCTGGAAATTATTTCGGGTGGAATTTCTCTAGCTAAATCTTCAAAGTTTGTGGCTCTTTTCAAATTACACAACGCTCTGTAATTATTATAAGAGGGAATCCCGTGATCTCTCGCCCTTTGAATATTAAGGGAAATGAGATCGACGCCGGAAAATGGAATTTTCCTATCTTCGAATAAATGATTGGTTATTTCTCCCGATATAAACTGATCTAGCGTTTCCATCGGAGTGGATACTAAACCTCGGATTATTTCATCGACCATACCTTCTCTCATCATAATATCGACTTTGAAAAAACCGTCTCTGAGCAAAATTGGCGGATTAATAATTTGGTACGAAGGACTCATGCTAAAAATATAAATAAAAATTATTCAAAATAAAATTGTTCAACAAATATTATTTACCGTGGAATATGCGGTCTTAGTAGTGAATGTCCTACTCTAAAAGCTGCGGTGGCGAATTCGTTAAAAATAGAAGGATTACAATTAGGATTATATTCCTTATAATAACCGTGAGGAAGGAGTTTTAATCCGAAGAGATTCATCGCGCTCCATCCTAAAATCCTCGGTAAAAATTCGTTGTAAGTTATATGTTGATGTTGCGCTACGACGATTCTTCTGGAATGTTCGAATATTTTTTCTTCGTTCCAATGCGGATTGATCTGTCTCAAAATATCCGATAATCTATTGTGCTCACGCATAAAAATCGTATGTAATGCCGTTAACGCCGGTTGCTCTGACGCTCGACCGTCACCTTAAAATTATACAAATTTCAAATTCACCACTACTAAAAAATCAATATTTGTATCAAATAATTGAAATAAAAAAAACTTAATTCGAGTTATATAATTTACCTGCTATAAAACATTGACCGGACGCTGATTTACATTCGGGATGATTGTCGCTCTGAGGTAGTAATTCTTTGCCGCGAACAGGATGAAGGGTGACGTTCATTTTTCCAAACGATCCTTTAAGTGTAGTTATAACGCAATGATTTTCTCCGTATACCTCGGAGGCGTCCAAAAAAGCTGTATTTTGATTAACTTGTTCTCTGGGTCCGAGTTTTTGTTGACCGGGTAAAGATCTCATAGAAGGGAAGCACATTCTTTCTCCGGACGTGATGTTTACTTCAGGATAGTAATGATCGCCGGGTGGTATCGGGAATGGATTACATTCCGGATGAACGGTTCTTTTACTATCGCACGATCTACAATCCGGTATAGATTCGGCAAAACCTTTATGAATCGGAGTCATAGTAAGATCGTGATCTAAAATTTGAGCAAATTGCATCGTCATTAATGTGTATCTACCGTGGAGGTTACTAATATCGGGATGTATAACTCTAGAAATTACTCTCGGATTCGGTAAAGGAACTCCCGTTACTCCAATCGATCTAGGTTTAGATATTCCTGAAAAAAATATTTTTTTTATTATAATTACGAATTTCGTAATATATTTATTGACTCACCGTCATCGTAAACGCTAGGTAATAATCGATTAAAAGTAGTTAAACTTTTACCCCAACTCGGATTTCTGAGATTATTACAATGTCCCGTGTAAGTTCTGAAAGGTGAGTTCGGATTACACGGACCGTTATCGTCGCATTTCAAATCTACTTCGAACGTTTCGGGAGGAATCAAAGTTCCGAGATCTACTTGTTGTAGGGCATCGCTAAGTTCGTCTCTAAATATATCCGCTACGGCGTTGTTGTCGAACAATTGTCGTTTTCTTCTTCTATGTACTAAAGTATTCAATATTTCGTTCGAAGCGTATTCGAACAGCAGGGACGTATTGGCTAATTGTAAAGCGCCTTTATTCGCTTTGCTAAAAGCCGCCGCTACTCCTAGTGGAGATTTAGGATTCAATCCACCAACTGTAATAAATAATAAGTAATAATTTGGTATAACAAAAATAACTTTTGTTTTAAGCGAAATAAAATTGGATTTTTATAATTGTACCTTCGTTCCAAACTTTATATTCCATTTTTCTTCTTTCCGTAACATCTTTTTCGGCTTTTTGTAAAGCTTCCATTAACAAATCTTCTGAAAAATCAGACATGTGATCCATTTCGATCCATTCGGTTAATTGAGGTAGAGGATGTTGCTCACAGGATATTCTGGCGTTTAAATATATGTCTTCTTGAACGAAAGCTTTTGGTTGTATTTTTTCCATATCGTCGGTATTTGCGCACAATAAACCGGCTACTGTTATCTTTTTAATTTCTTTAAGTTGATTAGTCGTTAGAGAACTAGGTGGTAGATCATTCTCGTACCAAAATCTATCGGTTTCTTTGAGAAGTTGAAATTGACGTTTTAATAAACAGTTAAACGTAGAACCAACTACGGTACCTAAAGACAAAATAATAAAAACATAGTTGTTTTTACGAAATATTTTATGTTTATTTAGTCTCACCCGGAATTGGTTTTTCTAACAATCCGCCAACTAACAAATCGATATCGTCTGTAGTACTATAAATATTTTTTAAAGCTTTAACGTATTCGTCCTTTATTCCATATTGCTTAAGATCATCGAATGTAAAAGATTTTTTGTTTGTCGAATTAGAACAGTACTTCAAGTATTTGGTATAAGAAGATATACCGTGATCTCTACCCATGTGAATGAATAAGGAAGCGGTGTCCCAATCTTTACGAACCGGTACCATTATGTGAATACTAGGCGTTTGAGCTGGTGTACCTATTAGTAAATCGATCATTTCGGCGAAAGTTTCTGTCGTTTCATTCATCTAAAAATATCAATTCATTATAATATATTTTTATAATATAATTATGTTTCATTTATACTTACGATACTACCCGGTAACATCGATAAAAGTACTGGTAGTACTGAAACTGCTATTTCATTAAAAACTCCTACTTTTTCATTACTCGAATATTTGGAAAATCTTCCGTGGGTTTTCAATTCTAATTCAGTATGAACGATCGATTCCTAAAATAGGTAATTTTTATATAAAACATAGTTAATTGTATTAAACAATCCAATGGTGTAGTTATTTAGTCATATCATCTTAGATCTTAGAAGAAAATTAAAATCAAACAGGAATATAAGGAATATACGTAGATAAAATTTCGATTGACGCAAATAAACATTTATATATATATATATATATATATATATATATATATATATATATTTATCGGAAATTACTCCGAAACGAGGATATAGTAAAATGTGGTTTTTACCGAACAATTTTCGTATTTTTATTTATCTTACCTCGCCTAGAACAATTGGAAGATATTCATTATAGGTGATATGCTGCAATTCGGCTATAACAATTCTCCGACTTTCATAAAATATAACTTCGTCGTTCCAATGTTTGTTCATTTGAGCTAAATTAACGGCAACCCTATTATGTTCTTTTAAAATTGCCGAATACAGGGCGTTCGATCTGCAAGCCGAACAAGCTGATACGTTGACGAGACCCGCGTCGTAGGTGCGAAGATTTTCAACTTGTCGATCTGTATTTCCGTAAATAGCAGATGCATCCAAGAAGGAAGTTGCCAAATTCATTTGCTCGCGATAATCTGAAAGATATATATATGCTGACTATAGTGGAATTGCTAATCATATCGAGAGAGGAATGAATTTAAGTTTCTTAATAATTTTTTTATGGAATAGTAATTAAATAATTGAAGGGGGAACTTGTCAATCATACAATACATATAATGCTATAATAAAAACAATGAATCCTCGTTACTCTCATAATGTTTTTCTATGAAACAAATTGTAAATTTAACTAGTTTTTAATAATATTTTGTTAATATGGTCTTATAACATTTTTCTAATTCACCGTTTACTAGCAATTTAAAACAAATTAGAAGATATTCAAGTGAAATTTTCCTCTACCATTATTATATCTCATCAACCATTCCTTCGGTGGTTCTATACGATATAATTTAGAAAATTTTGTATTTTACCACAAAATTAATTATAACTATAAATATCTTCTTATTTATGTTTCTAAATCTTCTTGATTTTAGGTCTCTTCCGATTCAAAATTAGTTTTTTAATAATTTTTGAAAGATATTGATATTGAACCTGAAAAATAAGATAACAAAATAAGAATAAAATCAAACTAGAATTTTGTTCTAATAAGAAAAATTAATTTTTCCTCAGTCCTTACATTTCAAATATTAAATTATTTGTAGTTTTATTAGAATTTACAAAATTATTTATGTCTTTTTTATCATTTATAGCTTTCTTTTTCGTTTATTAGATTTCGTTCCAAGAATTTTTCAATCTTTCTAATTGAATTTATGTTTTTTCAATATTTCATGGTTCTATTTTTTTTATCGTATTGATGATCTCTTAGTCTATTATCTAAATACTGAGATGTCTGCCCTATTCATCGAATTTAGTACATATTTGTAAGCTAAATGAGATCGCAAAGTATTAACAAATTTAGAGAAAGAAATATGTAATAGCATGTAATTTCTTGTAGTTCATTTTATTATCATTCAAATATAGTGAATTTCGAAAAGCTCATGGCTCGTTAATGCAGTTCTATTTTTTTTTTTGAACTTATTGATGATCTCGGAGTCTAATGTATGAAAAGGAGAATTTTTAGAAATGTATCACACGAAAAAGCTATAAATGATGAAAAAGACCTAAATAAATTCTAATAAAACTACGAATAATTTAAAATGTAATGACTAAGAACAAAATTAATTTTTCTTATTATAACAAAGTCGAAACGTCAAATTTTATCTATCTTTTAAAAACTATCAGAAAAAAAATTAATTTTGAAACAGAAGAGACCTAAAATCAAGAACATAAACATATCACAGGAATCTGTGATCGATCGCCAACAACTAGTTGATGAAGTGTTGTAAAAATTGCTTTAGTCGATAATTACTAGTATTGACAGCATCATAATCCTACAATTTTAACTGACCTTGTCAATAAAATAAATACCTTACATACTTTATAATAAACATCATGTATAATTCCAATATATAATTTAGTAATTGCATGATAGGTACTTTTTAATGATCCCACATTGGCATAAATTAAAATATATTAAATGCGATAAAAAAATTATTTAAATAAAACCTTACCGAATTCACAACTATCCATATCGATTGCTGGTAAAGTTCGCATATATTCTCTACATTGTCCGTTACCGAGTTTTCCATAACATTCTCCGTGTTTTTTATAATTGTCACTGCAGCAATCTTGACTTTTCAAGTTACCTGTACTTGCCAAATCGTGAAGTAGTAGCTCCGTCCAAGCTCCCAAAAGGGCCGTAACCGATTCGTGCTGCACTGCTGGATTATTTTGCAACGTTGAAGCTATTTCTATCGGACTGGGAAGTGAATGTGATGTGACGCTTTGCTTGGGTTTGGATTTATCTGAAAATAACAATGATATAGTTCAATTAGAATAACTATTAATAAACAACAATGCTAACTAGATAAATGGGAATCTCGCACACCTATTTTACATGTAATTAAAAAATCGGAGTCCAGATAATCTAGGTGTTCATTAGCCACGTTTGTCTGTCGAATTTAGATCTTGGTCTTGGTGAAAGTATGCCGGACAATTCGGAAGAGCATCTGTCGTGGTTATATTGGTAAAATAAAGTCAATTCGACGAATTTTCTTCAACTACTCCAAGTTTTTAAATCGCCTATAAATCGAATTGCGAATCGAGCGTTCTCAGGGTGTGCTTGGGGATCGAGCCTCAAACGTGTCGCAAAAACTTGGAAATTAGGATAAGAATTTAGAATCTAATTAACGAGCAGAAGCGTGGAAATTGAAAATTTGTCAACAAAATTAGATATGAGTATCAATTTTTCCACTGAACGCAGTCAAATTCGGATCCAATGGGCAAGTATGTTCATATATTATTATTTAAATAAATAAACAAATATTGAGGTAAAAGTAGAGGTGGTAACTTTCTGTATATCGTAACCTTGATACGCCAATGGTACGAATATTAGTAGTCCGACACTCGCCTACATAACTGTACCATATAAAATTATTTTCTGTCGTTTTAAATGTTTTACGTAAAAAAGTCGGACGTCGATTATCATCGGTACGATCAAAAGACGTTCTGTTAGATTATTTTATACAATCGGATATGGTTTTTTCCCCAAACCGCAATTCTTATTTTTATCGCAATTTTACATGTTTCATCGATATTATAACGACAGTTTATGATGTGAAACTCAACTCACTCAACACCATGGCTTCTGTTGGTAACACCTCGATCTATAGAATTGGTGTTTTCTTATTATTGTTAAACGTTCTACATAACGTGGTAAGTGTTAAAACTTGTTTTAAAAATTTCTTTTCAAAACTGGTTATTGATTAGAAAGCTTGGAATATGAATAGTCGCATTTAGTGATACAGTTATAAAAATTATAGACTTTAATCAATTATTCTCGTGGAATCTCTTTTTTTTTATTTAAATTACAATGTTTATATTTTCAATTGTATGTAAACAAACCTTTTATTACTTCAAACAAATACTTCGTAGACTAAATTTTTGTAAATTCAAAACTCGGTTCTAGTATTTTTTTGTTTACTTCATCTATTAATATTATTATAGTTTTGGATTCATAATTTTTTATTGATTCCAAAATTGATCAGGTGCATGCAAAATTCTCTGCGCAGAATCTAAAATCCATCAAAATATTGTTCAACATATTGAATAGCATAAAAGAAGAAAAACGCGATTCTGAGCTTTATTCTAAGTTGTTTAATCTATAATTACTTCCTCCAAATCGCAATCGGAAATTGTGATTATATTCTTTGATTTGAAAATTTAAATTTTTCACAATATTAACTGATTGAAATTATTAAAATTTCTAAAAATTTATTTGATTTCAACTAATATCTCGCATGCTAAAAATCGAGCAAAATAATAATTCATTTTTCAAATTATTCAATGAATAATAGAAATAGAAAAAATATCGTTTTCTAAATAAAAGGAAATGTCTAGCTTAAGGTGTTTGTACATCAATTTAAATTATTCTTTCCAGCGTGCCATCCCGCATTTTTCTGCTAATACGCAGGATTTAGTTCAAAGAGAAGTGGATATATCACAAGTACCAATTTATTTCGAGAATTATATACAATGTAGGTATCAAATATGTGAAAACAGTGAGGATTATCCAGAAGAGGCTATCACGAACGTTATGAAAAATACTGAAAATATACGAGATTTCTTTGGGGTTGTTTTAAATTCTTCAATATATGACACTAATATTTTAGCATCCAGGTAAAAAAGAACATGTTGTTACGTAAAATAATCGTATTTTCGATCAGTAATAACATTTTATACGTTTAAAAAAATATATTTTTTCTCGAAATCGGCAATTAATATGTCACTCGTCTGGTTTAATTTTTTTTTAGATTTGGTGAAGTAGGACCTATAAAAAAATTATGTTATACGGAATATAATGGTACATTTACTCCAAGAGTCCTTAGGAATGCCCAATTGGTGTGGAAATATATAATTAACATAGATGGGTATTATCAGCGATTTAGTGCACAAATTTGTAAAAAGTATGTGTGAATTTTAATTTGGGAATAATAAAAAAATTGCTAGAATCCTATTGTAAGTTATAAGTATATATGATTGGCTATAACAAGAATAGAAAAACTAACAAAAGGAATTTGAGAATCATCAAAATTTAAATCGAATTTTTATAATTTTACTCATTTTATATTTAAAAAACTATGACGCTAATAAGATATCAAGTAGATTTTAATTTATTTTGAAAATTTCTTTTTTTTAGGTACCAAGGCTCTAAAAAATCAGAGTAAGTTATTTTTTCTATATTGTACAATTAAAATAATAGCAATTACCGTTTTTGGTATTAATTATTACGTAAAAACAAAATGTGAATTGCAATCATAATAAAATTATATTAAAATTCAGTGAATTAATTTTATTTTTTTTTTAGTGAACCTTGCCCTCAATTCGGTTATGAATGTCGACAGAGTTACACGGAAGTTCATCTTCTTACTTATGAAGATGGCGTCGTAGATTTTGACAAGTTCGTAATACCAACAACATGTAACTGCATATGTGATTTATAGACTGAAGTGTATATATTAACGACTTTATTGACTTAAATACTATTTTAAAAATGTTTTCTCATTTTATATACAAATTTATTATTCATAATAATAAATATTATGCGATTTTATTTATTCAGTTTTTTTACCTAGATCCACTATGCACCCATCGGGGTAGTTTAATATATCAGATATATGAGTAAACTGATAATGTTTAGTTATAACAAATATCACATTGATACTGAAATTAATTGATTTCGTCACATTAAAAACGTGATATGCACAATTTATTGGATAAACTTATTTAGTCTTTTTCATCCATAATTTCGATTGATATGTGGGTACTTGAATTCACAATTCATTTGAAGTGAATCGTTGAAAAGTTGATTAAAGTGTCGTGGGCGTTTGGAAAAAAGCAGGAAAGTGAGCTGCTTGAGTAATTAGCTGTAAATACAATATTAAACGATTATTTATAAATTATGATTGTTAATTAGATGTGTTTTTCAATTAATGAAATTATTATGGTTATTTATTGTTAGTTTTAACAAATGAGTCCGTGTACAAAAAATATTTCTGAACTAACGCATGTTTTTACGATCGCTGACAGGAATAGGAATATTTTTTTCAAAACGATCACTGACTGTGGTGGAATTTTAAGTAAAAGCTGTTTTTTAAACCACTTTTCAAATAATTCTCGTCGCCGGAAAGATCCTTGACGATTCGGTTATTTCGTTTTTATATAAAACCACATGCTGACAAAACTTGATGCAATGTTTCTAAATAGGTATAATTGTATTCTGGATAATCTGCTATTTTTTGCTGAATTACCTGAATGTCACAGTCCTTTTATCCTTATATAAACTAAATAAATTGTCTTACTTATAGAATCTTGAGTAGCTTTTTCAACTGATTTCAGTTTTTTTTACTACGCTAATGTCTGACAGGAATATTTCGAAGAAATTATGTACATATAGCTCCGGCCAATAGAAATGCAACATTGGAGATGATGAGTTCATGTGAACTGACGGTTTACCGAATTTTATACGGGGAGTGAACGTTATATTTCATTTCTTAATTTATTTATGTCGTGCCGTGCGTATTTATGAAATATTGATTGATCCTCGTATAACTGTCTTATGCAATTAATATGGGAAAAACTATACTATGGGAAGTAATTAATATATCAAGTTATTTCATGATTTGTCATGTTGAAAATATATCAAATTTTTATTTGGATCTATAACTTTTAATATTTCTTCGACTTAAGACAACAAATGAATATATTTATAAAAAAAGCTCATTGCTGGTTGCATACCTATTAGGTATTGAATAAATGAATCGAAGTTACAATGCAGTTTAACAATGTAGATATCTACTCAATTTGTTTTTAGTTTAAATGAATCCCGTAGAAATTACGATTCTCAATCTTCTCTGGAGTGTTTCATCCACAAAATTAAAATATTGTGAGCCAATAAAGATAATTAGAGCTCAAATTTGACGAAAATTTTTTTTTTCTCAAATAGAAACAAGTATTTACGATGTTTTACACTTCATATAAATAATTCAAGTTTGTAAAAAAATGTTTTATATGATTTAAAGATTAAAAAAATTCAAAAATATATACATATATCTATTGTAAACTGGTAAAATATTCATTGAAACGGGTCTGGTTAATTGGTTCTACCAAGGCCATCATATTGATAAAAAAATTGCCCTGTCTATACATTACAAAACATGGTTATTTTGCAAAAGCGTATTTTAGTAATCGACAATATCGAATAATCATAAAACGAAGCTATAGAAATTGAAATTGGTAAAATAATGTTTAGAAAAACTGGAAGAAGATATTGAAAAATTATTTATCGAGAAATTGGAAACATAGTCTGCAAAATTAATCATAATTTGAAGTAAATAGAACCTCGATTAGTATAAATTAAGGTTTGAAGTCATCCACCGAATCCAATAAATTTAGTGCTGATTTCGTAAACAATCGGCTAGCCGAGATGTATAATATTCAGGTATGAATGAACGAAATCAATACTATTTAAAATTTTAACCTCTATGGAGAAGAAATTCGAGAAAATCTACAATTTCCAATCCAATCGCATCTGGTTCACTGTCGTTATTTGTGAGAAGATGTCTTCCGTGATATATTGATATTAATATTCTCACAGCAGTTGCAATATTACTAAACGTTGATATATTTTTTTACGTTTTACTTCAGCTACTTTTTATTTACGCTGGATTGAAGCAGTTGTATTGGCCGGTAAAAATTTAGATATATATTCAAATGTAATTGTATGTTGTTGTTGTTGTTTCTGATAATCATTAATAATATCTTTTGTTAAGTTTAGTTTTCTATTACCTTTTTTATTTCTATCTTATTGTCTAATGAGTTTCGAACATTTTACAACATGGTGTTCTCTCGTTGTTGAATGAATAGTTGTAGATTAAGAACGATTTCGCAACACTGGTTTCGCCAATTGAGGAATAGTTGAAGGTAAATCAACTTGACTTTCTGTCAATGATACAATTAATATGAATGTCAATTAAAGAAATAGAACAAACAAATAACGAAATGGATTTTTTGGTACAGTTCAATAATGTTTTAACTGACGTTGAATAAAATTTTCGAAAATGTTTCTCGTTATGAAGATTATAAATTGTAATACGTGCTCGCATATCTATGGTAGTATTTAAAAAAGTGGTTTTTGATTCCTTTTTATCTGAATTTTCTGAATCAGTCAGTTTATGTACGACTCTGTGATATTACGTGGAGAGATATTTAGTTGTAAGGCAACTTTCTCATCAAATAAATGTCGAAATGCATAAAGATGTGTATTTACGATATGTGAGGTTGTTTGGGTGAAGAAAAAAAGTATAAGAAGAAATGGTCGCAATTACAGCAATTTC
The DNA here is from genome assembly GCF_026250575.1 of Diorhabda carinulata. Taxonomy (NCBI): domain Eukaryota; kingdom Metazoa; phylum Arthropoda; class Insecta; order Coleoptera; family Chrysomelidae; genus Diorhabda; species Diorhabda carinulata. The sequence goes on along the minus strand of NC_079466.1, from coordinate 12,306,805 downwards.
ACCCATACAGATTTTGTCGAACTTCGAAAGAGAAAGTGAATAAGCTATTATTATTTATTATTATTACCAATACATTCAAAAATGAATACTTACTATCGGCATAACTCGGAGGGATGAGTCTCAAAAATGTTTGTCCCCTATTTCCCCATTTGGGATGTCTAACATTGTTGCATTCACCAGAAGGTTTCCTAAATTTCATAGGAGGACATGATACAGTTTCTTCTTTTTGGCAAAATGAAATAGACAATTTTTCATTTAATATGGCTTGTCTTTCGGTAGCTAACGCTTTTTGAACTATAGGTTTTAAATCTTCGGGTAAAGTTCGTGTATATTGGGTTAAATTATATTCGTGAACTTTCAAAATCGATTGACATCCGATTAATTTAGGCAGCAGAGTCAATAATAACAGTAGAGGAAATCTGAAACAATAAGAAAATATTTTAGTGATGATATATTTCTAAAATAATCTTTGGTTTAACGACATCCGTGTGTAAATTATTCTAAACGTTTTTCGTCATACATTCTCAATAATGCAATAGATCGTGTCGTTATGTTGAATTGTTCGATAATTATCTAATTGAATATATCAATTCACGAACAAATTACAAAAAAATGCTGCCTGGAAAAACCTCCATCCATAAAAACTATTATTTACTTAGATAATTATTATACATTGTAAATTAAAGTATAAAGAAAAAATCTTATTTATCACAATTGTTTTGAGAGATTTGAGGTCTTGTTAGAGAAACTGAGAGTGGAATGAAAAACTTTTGCTTTCGATTCGGTTTAGTACTTTTGATTTGTATTACGCTACGCCGATAGACGTAATGCGTTACGCTCGATGATTATAAATATTATTGTTAGATTCATTCTGTGTTTATATCTGTAAGAATAATAATAAATTCTTCTTTTTACATAACTTTTATCGGTTAATTACACACTTGAAATTAGAAACTAATAGCCTGCATAGGTAGGTTAATGTGTTACCGTATTTTTACCTCATTGAAATGAACAGTTATTACATACTTCATTTAGTATGTTTATATAAAAAAGTAATAAAATCAGTCGATTATTTGTTACATTAGTCAAACGAAAAAACTATTATTGAGATAGAAAAAGTTCGAATCACGATCGAAATTGATTAATTTGCTTCATTTTCAATATTTAAGCTGAGATTATTTTAATTCAACTAGAGGTTAATCTCAAAGCTTCCCAAAATTTACTATATTTGATTGTTAATAAGAAATTTCTTTCTCGAAATTTGTTAATACATTGCGATCTCATTTAGCTTACAAATATGTACCATATTCGATGAACAGGGCAGACATCTCAGTATTTAGAAAATAGACTAAGAGATCATAAATAGGATAAAAAAAATAGAACCATGAAATATTGAAATAACATAAATTCAATTATAAAAACTGAATCTAATACACGAAAAAGAGAATTTTTAGAAATGAATCACACGAAAAAGCTATAAATGATAAAAAAGACCTCAATAATTTTGTAAATTGTAATAAAACTACAAACAATTTAATATTTGAGATGTAAGGACTAAGGAAAAATTAATTTTTCTTATTAGAGCAAAGTCGAAACGTCAATTTTTATCAATATTTTAAATATTATTAAAAAAAACTAATTTTAACATAAAACACCTAAAATCAAAAACATTTAGAAACATAAACGAATTTAAAATTTGAGGATCTAGGTAAGCGTGGTGGATTAAAAAATAAAATAAAAATCTTTATAAGTTTCCTTTCATACTGGGTTGCATAAAATTTAATTCATTTCCGATGCAATCAAATCCAAAAGATTCCAGAAATTAGAACACAATTTTACAATATATTATTTATCTATTCTATATGCGTCAATAGTTACTAAATATAGAGGTGCCAGTATAGGTATTAAGAAATTTTTTTAAAAATGCTTAAATTCGTATTTATTGTAATTGAAATTGGTCAATAAACATTAATATTGTAATTAACTATTGTTAATAGTTATTGAAAATCTATTTAAATTTATAGCTTCGGCTTTATGAAAATTACGTCCTTTAGAAAAGATGAATCCTTTCATTTCGTATTATATTCTTTATCGAATCTTACCGAGAGAGCTTTGTTGTGAAATTAGATCAGTACCAACCATGAAATATGTTAATGTTTTTAATGCAATCGATTATTCTCTTTGTACATATCGATCTAGTAACAGTTTTTTGTACAACCTGTTAATCACGATTTTGTTCGTTGGTATATTTTTAGATAATGGAAAATTACGAAATTAACTATAGTTACGGTCTAATTTATAAGTATTTTTCTAATAAAATGAAAATTACATCGGAAATAATACGATTAGTAGAAGGGTTAAGGTACATAATAAATAAAATATAATAATTATATAACAAAATAATCGAAAAGTAAATTTTTTTGCGCATCTCACCATAGAGATATATGAGATTGTTTTTGACTGTCTCGGGATAAATCATATTAAATAACAAAAACGAAAGTGTGAATTACAATTCAAAACCCATAAAAATTCAAATTAAACCGGATATAAAATACTTAATATAATATATATCTAATAATTTCAATCATTATAATGTTTTACATAACCAATATTACCATTTAATTGTAAAATATGAGGTTTAAAACGAAATGTTTTTCTAATTCTTCTTCATCTAAATGATGAAATTATATCATTTTGACATTAAAAAAATTAGCAAAAGTACAATCATATAATAATGAAAATCGGAGGTTGTGAAAATAGTATTAGCAAAAAGTGCGCAATAAATCATTGATGTAGTGCTAATTATTAAAAACATTTTTTAGTTCAATTATCAGTACAACCATATACATCTCCGCTTATATTGATTCTAAATAAAGTCATTATAATATTATAGAAATGGAATTGTGATGCGACCATGGAGGTTGTACTCATAAACTACTGAATGACCTTCGTCGTCTAAACAGATATTATTATGAGGATGTTCTTGTACATAGTTATTCCTCGTCTATATATACATGAATTCAAATGTACAAAAAAGGTTTCAAAAATCAATGAATTTAAATAAATTTTCATGTTTGATATAATCAGAACTGGAAATATTTTTATTAAGGGGTTCAACTAGTCGTCCTTGGGTACGTAGAATATATTTAGTCGAAAAAATTTTGAATAAAGGAAATGATTATTTTTAAAATGAAAATATAGTATCTTATAATATGGTAGCATCTTAATTTTATCTAAGAATTGATCTGATGTATCTAGATAGTTCATTTTACGAAAAAAAAAAAAATTACAAACATTGATTCAGCTTCAAGAGAAGCTAGTAAATTTGAATTTATACCATAGACAAACGTAACCAAATACATGTTTACACATTCGGCGATTTTTCTACCGTCGATAAAATCAAAAATAATTCTACGTATTGCAATTTTATTTGAACTTACAACTGTCGGTTATCTTAGTCTTGGAAACATTAGATGGAATGAAAATTTTAATTAGATTTCGTTTATTCGTGTCAAGTTCTTAGGATTTCATAATTTGTAACGAAACGTGTTGGTATAATGATGTATCTAACAATAAAATTAATTAACGTTATAAACTCGATACAAAAACTATTAATCCTCGTTTATACAGTGCAATAATTATTTACAAAATAATTATTTATTTCAACCTTAAACGTAAACACACAGAGATTGTGTAAACCGCAAAACGTGTAGGTTGTGTGAAAAAATAATCTGCACAACCTACAAGGCAGAACAAGGACACATGTTTTCTTTAATTTAATATATATATATATATATATATATATATATATATATATATATGTATATATATATATATATATATATATATATATATATATATATATATATATATGTATATATATGACCACTGTACGAAGAAAGTTGCCTTGAGTGAAAGTTATTCGAAAAATTTTTAATCGGCCCAACTTTGGATACAGAAACTGATTGTTATGACAGACACGTTGAAAAATAAAGATTGAACCAATGATTTAATTATTTTTAATAAATTCCACATTGAACATTCAGTGAAACGATTTCGTGATATTATATTATTATGAATATGGATAAAATTCGTTTATAATCACGTAGAACAACATAAAGATGTGTATTAAAACATAATTTTCTTTTGTTGTCTATTTATAAACAAAAGATTTTATTAAAGTTATTATTCATAGCCATAAGTAATCAATTATCGTTTGTACGTTAACCTTTACTATATTTTTTTGTTGTTTTAGAAGTTAACAGAAGAGTTTATGACATCAGATATTATTACATCATATCGATAGTTTTTCTTGTAATCAGTAATTGCCTGTTTGAGATCGATGATGTATGTATATATGAATGATACTTATATTTGACCAGAAAAATTGCTATACCCAGTATAGCTAAATACTTTTCAGATATTTAACGATGTATTGATATTTTTGAAACCTTACAAAAAAGATGTTATATTGAAAATAAATATGGATGGAAGACAGAAAGATAATAAAGAAAAATATGCGTGTACATAATTCTAGAAGATATTTTAGTCTAAACGTATTACCTATTGTAAGCATTTTTATATTTTAATTCGAATTTCGCGCTCTAGAAAGGGAATTTTGAGAGAATAGGTTGGTAACGCTGATCGAGACCTACGTCAGATAGATGTAAACATAATAAAAATAGAGATCATTTTGAAAAAGTTTTTTTGAATTCATTCTGGCCATCCAAGAAAGAAGTTTTCACTATATGGTATATGGTATATATTATGGTTTTAGATACAATAAATAAAGCCTGTTGAAATTTTTTAAATAAGAAAATTTATCTTTCTGATAATTTCATGAACAATTTGTTCCTATTTGCAAATGAAAAATGTAAAAATATGCAAAATTTCTTTGTTAAAATCGGAATTTTCTTTGTTTTTGTTAACTTACCAGAGAAAAACTCAACCTTCAAGTTTTTAAGGCGTGTAGGAAGGTGTGCTCCATAGATATTATCGTTTTTTTTTAATTTCCTTATAATCTATATAACTACCTTGATATTTGAAATATCTGTTCTGTTGACAAATATTTCTGTATAATTATAAATACATACAAATTGTAGTACAATTTTGACAATTAATTTAATGTTGGTATATACTTTTTTAAATGATTCGTCAGAATTTTGGAAATAATAGTAGTTTATCATCAAATTCCGTCGATGTTGTCACCAATGATATCAATTACGTAATCAGAAAATAATTTATTCAAACTAAAAATGAAAGTCTATAAAAATCTAATGTATTCGTTGCGTGGTGCACGTGTATTCTTCCTAAAGAAGAAAGTATTCAAATTTTATATAATTCGAAGTAAACTTGTTCAATTACTAAACTAGGTTAAGTTAGGAAGCTTGTACAACATTCCAAGCAGCTACCTAGATGATTCAATAACAAGTAGATATTTCGTTTTATTAAATAATCAAATAAAATTTTAATACGAGAATACAGATTCCAGTATATTAGATCGTTTTTTACCTGATCGCATCAGTAACTTTTAAACAATAATAATTCTTGATTGATCTAACTTTTTCTATTAATATCAATTCAATTTTCATTTACCCACGATAAACCATCAAAATATTGATAGAAAAATACCTATAGGTTAACAGATTTCAATCTTATTTCATTTCATATAATGAAATTTCTCAGAATTAATACTAATTAATATATAATAAGAAATTTCAAAGGCAAAGCTCATTATTGACGATCTCAGTAGTCTTTTATTATGACCTATATTGTATGTATTATTCGATTGTGTAGGTGCTATGGTATGTGGTACATTATGGTACATCGTGGTACTAATACTTCAACTACAGATCAGTTTATTGTTCGTTGTTCTAGTAGAGAAAAAGTGTACTTTCGATAAAAAGCGGTACTGTACAGCTGATGGCAAGGACAGACACGTGGAGTTTTCAACAAAAAACTTAACTTAAACGGCATGTAGCTATTTAACGATAATAAATACAAGAATGGTCACGGAAGTACTAAAAAAACGCATACAACCGCTTTATCTATTTGTAATTATTGTTGAAAAAATCTAGCATTTTACACTTTTACACAACATTTTTATAGATATTAATGTGAAGCAACGTTGAGATTTTATTATATTAGGTACTTCCGCATTCTTTTAGTATTGAATGCTAATAGCTTCTTCAGTTTTTTTTATAAAATCATGAACAATATTATATAATATTAATTTTTAACGTAGTAAAGTGTCAAGAACAATGTTAAATACTTGTACAAATAGAAAAAAATTCATTTTATATGTTGATTCTATAAATTTTTTCAAATAATACAAACACGTAAATGGAAATCAAGAAGTTATAAAAAGATGGAAAATCGTTTTAGCTCAAGTGATAATTTACCTTACATATTTGGTCATTTCTTCATTTATATGTGAAGAAAATATATCGAAACTTTCTATTAGACTAGGTGCTTGGACTGCGTTGTAAAAAAGAAAGAGAAAGCAATTATCTAATCAATAAAATATGCGTCTACATTCAATACTATTGTTTTTTGCCACGGGCATTTCGGATACTATTCGTATTGTTTTTTTTCCAAAAATACGGGTGTTTAAATTAACATTGAATATGTTGATTCAAGATAAAAAATTTTCGTTACTAGTAACACAGTTTCAATATAATGGAATTAAAAAAACCATTTTTCGAAATATGCGAGGATATATTTGTTTTTGAAAAAATTAATCTCATTTATATTAGAGATTAAAAAACTTACTCCCAAAAGATGTAGAAACGATATTTTATGACCTTACAGTACCTATATAAGAGCAACGTACTAAGAACGATTTCACTTTTAAAGCGACTCAAGAATTTAGAAACAACCATTTTTGTATCGAGTCGGTTAAACTAGTAACTAGTCTAGAAAAATATTATATTGTCATGTTACTGTAAATAATACGAAACATTATAGTATGTACATTATAAATAATCGAAAATTTTAATATTTCGGAAAGTTTTTAATGATAATCACTTCATTATTTAAACCATTTCAGAGGTAGCCTTAAAGAATCCGTCTATGATATAAACGATAAAAAATTTTTAAATATATTAATACATACATTTATACTAATATCTAAAAATAGAATAATTTGCATTGACGGTTTCTTCTTTGAATCATTTTTGACTCTAACAAATCGTAAAATGTGCGGATTTGCGTAACGTATTATAAGAATCTCCCATAAATTCATGGTAAATTCTTTTCATCTTCATAATTTATTATTGCAATCATTTAAACGGTCTATATATAGCCACAGGTTACGCAAATTTGAACTTTTTCTATTTGTTTTCCATTTAATTTAGTTGGTTACTAATTTTAATTATAAAGTAAAAGGTTGCGTAATTTTTATCAGGTGAAATAAACTAATGGTTAATGGTTTTTATGTACTTATTCTTTAATAAAATGTAGTTTATATTTTCTTTATACTATAATTTTGAACATTATGAAATCTGTACTGGTTCTTCATAGTTTTATTTCTTTGTTCTTTTATCTTTACACCATACCAATTAATTCAATTAAATAAAAACTTACCTAAGAATAAAACCCATTATGGCAAATATTAATGTAGTTTCTCAGAATTTCATGAGATTGTCACTACATTTAGTATATACTAATACCAAAAACCGAAATATTCAATCAAAATAACACAAATGATTTTGTTATTTTTCTTAATTTCAAATTCACGAGGTATAGCACGACTCCACGGAGATGTTACCCACGAGCGCACCGACTTCCACGGTTAAGTCAGATTGTTTGGCAAATTATTCAGTTAACTCACCGGAGAAAGTAAGAATAATCCGGAGACACAGAAATCAGTGGCAACAAAACTATGTATGCAGCGCGGCATCATAATCAGGAGATGTTTTAATAGTTGCTCCCTCTCTATGAGTGCTCGTGAAGAAAAAGTTACGATTATCCGTACGAATTCTTTGAATTTTGTTATTTTTCGTTTTGAAAAACCTTGGTAACGAGATCCTGGTTCTAAATTAACACATTGTTTTTTATTTACACGATATGTCATGAACTAAGTGATTGTTTTGAATAATATTATAAATAGACATTAACACAAAAATTGATATTGCAATCGATTAACAAAACATTTGATAAAAATCAAAAAAGTTCAAATTTTTTTCTTCTTATCAATATATAACTTGAAAACTTTGAAAATTCAACCAGCTCAATGCATAAAAATATGTTTTTATTCTTCGATGGAATAAAAAGAAATGAAAGCACAACGTCAAAGTTATAAATGATATTGAATTTATTCAAACGTTTATTTACAAATTTTGATGGCCGCTGACTTCGAATGTCAGCATGCCCTTGATACTGGACAATTGTATAGCGTAATAATCAAGACTTTGGGGCTACAACTTGATATTGAAGAAAGTGCTTCTTAATTTATCTCTCTATAATTATTTCCTATGTCTCGACACGTCTTATATTTATGACGTAATTACTATTTATCAGTTTGAAAATTTCATCTAAAAAAATTTTACTCCGACCTTTTTTTATTATAAAATTTGACAAACGTAATAATAAATATTTTTATGGTAGATAGAGAATATTACATGATCTTATCATAATTAAAATTTTCGCAGTATTTATGTCGACTTTATCAATTTCGAAAATCAATTTTTGGATAAAAATCTAGAGCAAAATTTTCATATTTTAAGAATGGTCAACAAAAGGCGTCGTACTTCGATGTTTACTATTCTTATTTTTCTTACTCCAGTTGCCGAATCGTCGAATTATTTATCATTTAATATTTTTGGAATTTTAGAAAACAATTTGATTTGATTGTTTGAGCAACCGCTTTCGTTAGATTATTTATTGCTGAAATATTGAATATTAGCATTAAAAACTAATTATTTATTATGTCACGTTTTTATAATAAATTCAACTTTGGATGTGTCGCTGAGTTATTTTTTGGAAATATTAAAATAGAATTATATTTTAGAGAAGAAGAAAATTTGCTTTATTGTTATGAATAGTTTATTTTCCAATCAATCAACATTTCTAATTGTTATCACTTGATTGAAATGGAAGAATTAGTTTGATAATTGCATGAAAATCGTAGTAATATCCAGAGGAATCATAACTTTTCCTATTTTTTTGAATAAAATAATATTTATTAAAAGTATTGATGTGTTAAAAAAATTGTAATTAATTGACACGCCCATATGTACGTTTCCTTCAATCCCAAACGATCATAGTTTCAATAGATAAGATAGGAAATTATTCACTTTCTCTTGAGTCATTTGATCACAGGGGCGTATTCAGAGAAGATCAATAGAAGTATTTCTAAAAAACTGAATACCCAACGGATGAAATTAGAGTCATAAATAGAAAAATAATCTGAAATCCGAAAAAGTTTTAAATTTAAAGTGGTTTGTATCAAGCAATGATAGTTATGGGGTGCCATTATTTTTCTTAAAATATTAGCAAATATCTCTTTCCTTTAAAACGAATTTCATTTAATTTTGTTATCCAGAAACATTTTATTAATTATAAAAAAAGGACGATTATTTAGTATCTTATATGGGTTAGTCAGTGGTATAAACGTTCAGTCAGTGGCATACAAACAATCACATGACGTAACCATCAACTTTAACCGCAAAAGTGATTGCACCAAGGACGGTTGGTACGAACATTCTACTTATATTATTAATAACTATGAATCCTGAAATATAACAGTCCAGGTTTTTCCTGATATAATCTTTTCATTAACTATTAATAAAGTCATTGGAAATTTTGATGATCAAAAATGTTTCTTACATTTGGTCAAAATTAGTTTAAACAAAAGTTTCTTTCCATTATTCAAGTTTCGATCGCTAGGTAAATAATTTTGATATTAATTGTAATAATTAATTCAGTTTATGGACGTTAGAGTTAAGGAAAACCATCTCGGTGTATCAAAAAGTGTATGTTTAAAGGAAGCAAGAAAATTAAAAAAAAACGCCACAAACTATTAGATTGAGATATTAAAGCCCTTATGCTGTGTTTTAAAGTTTCTTATTTTGGGTGCCTATAGCAAAGTTGCAATTTGACTTCATTATTGTATTGTGTTCGTTGTGTTATTGATGAGTTTCGTTGGTTGTGCATTTGGATTATTTTTTTATTTGAGAATCTTTGAACTTGGATATATATTTCATTTTTAAGGTAAGTGGATATTATTAAAATTAATATACATCACTACTCTCTTAGTTAATATATTCAAATTATAAGAGACGTTAGATGTATAAATGCTACAGCTTACAATTTCGAAAAAAAAAACTGTATATTTAGCGAACTACTCACTAAAATGTATTTATATAACAAATAATCACTTCTTTACAATTTTTTAGAAATGGCTGGAAATAAATGTGTTTATTTCAAGTTTGGACTAAGTAATAGATCAGATCCTACAATTAAAATGTACAGATTTCCTGTGAATGACCCTACAAGATATCAAAATTGGATCATACACTCGGGTGAGTTATTCTTAAGACAATTATTTTTCATAAAGGAATAAAAAATAGTGAATGTGAATAAATGACTGTTTACAAATGTTCAATAAGTAGGTATTTAATTATCGTCAATGAGGATATGCTCATTTATTATAATTATTAGTCAATTTAAGCGATATAGCATACTTTAATCTCGAATAACTAACATCACTAATGATTATTCTTAAATACGTTTCTGTCGTGGATACTCGTTTTGATTTTGTCAAAAAATGTACTGAGAGGTTTACTTTAAACATTACCTGATGTTTTCGATATAAAAAAGAACTTTTTTAACCAATATAATGTCCCTCCATAACATAATCACCATAATCATTTTGTTTAAAAGTGTAGTGTTATTATTGTTACTTTATTTAATATTTCTGTTCGATATTTTCTAATAAATTCATTTACTAAAACTTTGAGTGTTTTATTTAGTTATCTAATATGAAGGATGCAATTACCTCAGAGCACCGTGATTCCTGACGTTTATGCCAAAATCTAACAAGTTTTTTATTTACATTCATTTATTTCAATTTATTCATTTCAATTTATTCATAATGTTCATTCATAAATTCACATTGTATTGAAAATACAAAATTTTAACTCATCCTACTCTATTTATATTGAAATCCGTCTGTTCACAATTTAACTGAAAGTCCAAGTATTAGGTATAATGCCAAAGATGTTTATTGCCCAACCGACCTCTGACCTGTTAGAACCTTCATGCTAAAAAATTATCATCTAGGTATCTTTAGAATTATAAGTTCCGATTATCGACGACGGCATTTCTTCAAGAAAGGACATTTTGCACAATTGAAGAATTCGATATTGTATTATGATACATTTAGTATATTTCATCTCGTTACGTTTAAAATATTTGTATAGTTAGAACTTTTTACAAGTTAATGTTTTTGATTTTATCAAATATATTAATACAGTACGAAAGCGAAACAAAATAAAAAATATTTTTCCCAGGAAGAAAGTGGAAAATGGATAAATCACATAAATCAACTGAAAGTTAAAAAAAAACGTACAAAATAGCGAGGACTTATTTTTTCGCCTTTTTAAAATAACATCAAAATATGAATGTTTCAAAAATATATTCATGATCGAGGTTCTGAAATCGCAAATTCATTTTATTTCAGTTACCAAAGGAAAGTATATATATTTTATATACCTTTGTGCAATGATCCTTCTTTCTATCCCAAATTTAAGTGATTAACAGATTAACGAAAAATTATTTGTTTCAATTGCTAGTGCTACACGAACTCATTACAAAAATCTTTTTTTTATACATTGAAATTGGTGACAAATAATTAGTACTGAGATTAAGTTTATTTTCGGTTCGAGATGAATACATGCTATAACATTATTAGAAACATGATATTTCAAAATACGCCCTATCTATCTATCTATTGTAAAGATTCCTATCGAATAGGTAATTTGTGTCACTTTCGTAATAAAAAGTAAAGTCGGCAACAATGTACTGTCGGTTCGAATTTTGAAGATAAAGAAAACTTCACATTTAGTTGGGATCTTTCCAAAAAAATTTAGTTGTTGAAAATAGTGCTATTTATTTCAGATGGCACTAAGCTACGGGTCATTTTTATGGAGAACGAGCGTAAAAGTAACTAGATGGCGTGCAAAATTGCCTCAAATGGTTTTAACATTGTCACAGTTCTACTATCCTATTCTTTATACAATAGTAATATAATTCATTTTTCAACCGTGGACTGTTATATGTTCTCACATACACCAATATAGTAATGGTTGCATACTTACAAGTACCTAAAAACAAAATTTCATAAATCATTGTGGGTTGGAATATAATGATTTGAACTTTAGAAAAAGTGATAGACATTCTAATAAAAAAAAACGCGGAAATTCTAATAGCAGAGAAGATTATAAATAATTATAATTAGGAGTATCAACCATAAAGTATTTCATTTATTCATTTCAGTTTCAATTAAAAATTTATTATCGACTTATAACCTTCAAATCTAATTATTACTTTATCGTTTTCTAGTTTCTAATAAATAAATTGTAGATTTCTAACCATATTTTCTATAATATATTTTTTTAAATAAAATATTGTTTCTTGGATTATACATAAAAATACGGAAAGGAACCGTTCTCCTTATATAGAAAACTGACTTTCACTTATCGTGATTACGTCACCTAGAAATTATTTATCGTATTGTTTGTGTGCCACTGGTTTAATTTATTGCAATTACTGCGTATTCGAAGTCATCTTGAGTAATTTTATTTATGTACATGACGGTCAAAAAAAAGCCGTGAGCAGCAGAGCTCCATCACGAAAGTCGAATTTTTCGTCGAATGAAGAATTTAACTGATACACAATCAAATCTTTCCATAAAATGAATTTCTTGGAAATGATATCAATTCTCAATCTTATTTCTTTATATGGCAAATTTGCTATTCCTCAATAACTTTTCATTTCACAAGTTAACTCTCTCTCTCGAATGAAAATTCATAATTTCCTTGAAAAATTCGACTAAAAAGACAAAATAATCAGTGAGTTTGTGATACTTTCATTTGAGTTATTTGAGTTACGACGCTTTGATTTGCTTAAATAATGAGTAAATAAGTCCTCGTATTATCTGACAAATACTAAATGAGGTCTCCAGATGAAAAGAGGATTCAATTTATTGTTTCGTTAGAATTTTTATAAAATTAACTATTCATAACCATCATAAAAATAATATCAGTTTCCATTGTGTATGAAACTCGAAAAAAATAACTATAAGCATATAATATATTTATAACGAATTGGTAATAAAGAAATTAATTAAATGCAACTTTTACAAGATAGAGTGTTGTTTAGAAATCTGATTACGAAACTTTTATTTGGTTGCAACGAATGAAAAAAATGAATTTGTATAATTGTCGAGAATATCGATATCTCTTCTTGGTATTTGATTTCAAGAAAATTAACACTGTACTTCTTACCTAAAAAGAATTATATTTTAAGATTTCCTGTTAAAACTGTCCGAATATTATCTTCTCGATTGTAAAAAAATCCGGTTGCTTCAATAATACAACTAGAAAACATTAGACATTTCGACTAAATTAATTACACTGTGTTTAAATAAGTTTAAACAATAAATCTATTGAAACAACTTTCTTTTTAAAAGGTTATAAATGTCATAAATCTGATCTATTTTGTATAACTCTTAAATTATTTGGAACTGCACGTCCTAATTATCGAAAGATTTCGTGACTGAAAAATCCATGGCACACATTAGAAAATACATTGTTTTAATGTAATTGAAATTCAATAAACAGTTGAAGTGATCAAATTTAAAGTTTCTGGTGGATCTAATTAAATGAAAATATGTATTGTATCAAATATTATAGCTGGACACTTTGAATTATGTTCTTATAAAAAAAATATAATTAGAATGTTGTATGAAAAATGTTTAGAATGTTTAGATATAATAATATAATACATCAATTCGAATTTAATTAAAAAAGTTAATACCAATTGTATACAAGATATAATACTAAAAGTATTGTCAACGATTCCCGATTATGAACGATCTCAAAAAGTATTCTTCAGTATATTATTTTAAAACAAATAAGAGAAAGTGAATACCTATTGATTTTTTTAGAAAGTTGAAGGATATTCTAATATAATTTTTATTTCGAATCGCGTAAAAAAGTTTTGAAGCGCTAAAAAGATAATTCCGTGTATTCATCTAATGCAAATAGCTTTTTAATAGATATATCGGATTTTATAGAGACTGTATTAATAATAGTACTCCTACATTTTACTCCTTTCTCTGATATATGAGGAATGTCGATCAGAAAGTACAGTCGCAAAGAAGATCCACTTGGCGTGGACATCATCACCGTCGAGAAGCGTATTCTCCAACAACGATTGTTACGATTTACCGGAAATTTTAATGTGGAAGTGCTGTGTTTATAGTGAAAATGGTTAAGTAAGTTTTTATTTTTTTAACAACTATGTTAATATTTATTTTTTCTATACGAAATTAATATCTAAATAGGTTGGGGCAGTTGATATTGATAAAAAATATATTTTATTACCAAAGAGGTAAATAGGTAAATAGAGGTAAATAGTTTTATTGGAAAGGAAATTATTCTAATATTTATTACATGACAGATAAAAATTAAACTTTTAACGTATTCTATAGTGATTAATTTAATTTTATTTTCGAATGTTTGCAGGTCTTGTTGAGTTTATTATGACGTAGTAGGCATAGTGAATTTTCTTTTCATTTTCTCAACTTATTTTTTTTTTAAATTTAATTCCTAATAAACACGAATTCTCTTATCCGATTGTTTATTTATTACCTACATTTTAGGTTAACAAATTTGTTTATTGTAATGATGTGTGTTTTTCGCTTTCATTTCCTTTCCTATTAAAATTTTAGTTTGAGCAATCTGTGTGCTGTTTCTCTTTGCCCATGACCGCTTATATTTTCTTTTAACTTCGATAAACTCTTTTACGGATATATATCCAAAGAGGTTCTTCCAATTATATTACCCAATGTGAATAGAAACAATTGTTGTTAGATTGCATAACAATCTAGTCGATCGAATTAAATATTTAGTATTCAAAGATTGTTCAGCAATACAGCGATATAAGTTTGTGCGTGTTGTACAATATGCGTTGTTTATAATAAATTAAATTGGTTCATTCTGTTTTTTTTTTGAAATTTTAACCATGAATCTTTATAGTTTATAGGTATTAGATTACAAGCCTTCTTTATTGCATATTTATCATTTTATTTAAGAATTCTATTTGATTGGTTAGGTTAGGTTTTTAAATTTCTTTAACGTTTAAAATTATTTAGATCATCTCTAACTATGAGAATATATGAAATACATGAATCATTAGATTGAAAAAACATTAAAATCAAATAAACAATTCAAGAGTTTAATACTCGACTTTCTAACAATTATAGTAGATTACATCTAAAAAATAGATACATAAACATATTACGTGGTGCGCTTTTACTTTCCGGTCAACTTTCGTTAATCAAACATAATTTTTTTTAATGTATTCCATAAACTTGACCCTTCGCGTTGACCAAAAAATCTAATAAAATCCATTCGATAGAATGTTACTTTCGATTTTACTTTCAAACATTTATTTGTTATTGATTCGTTGTATATTTTTGCAAATATTCTAAATGAAAGAAACATCGATTTATAAATCCGTTTGATGTGAAAACTATCTAAGCATTCTATCTGTTACCGTTAATTACATTTATTTACCTTCTGGGTTTTCATGAATTATCGTTCTTTTTTTTAATAGAATCGCATTCACTTCCAACGCTCTTCATAATTTATGTAGTAAAATGTTCGGAGAAATCGTTGTTTAAACAATATATAGTTACGTAATGAGGAACTGAAGGAAAATATTAATTAATAAATATTCCATCAACGTCTAACTAATTAAATGTTCGATATAAATATTTCGATAATAATTTTAATTTATCTTTATTGAAGGAAATAGGATATATTTGAACGATGATTTTTCTAAAAATTGCGTATAACCAATGGGGATGAAGGGGTGTTATTGGTGACAGTTAACATCATGTCAATATCTAATACAACAACATTTGAAACTGATATTAAATTTCAAATAAAATCGTCTGGCATATTATAATTTGATCAATTGTTTATCATCAATGTCTTAGTGATTTACCAATACTACAACTTTAATATTTTTCAAAATTGGTGAATATTATTACAGGTTTGGACTAATATTAATTGTGGTGGTCGTAAATTTTTGTGTCGCGACCGATTACAATGTAACCGAATACGTCAAATCGCTTCCCGATGATATTAAATACATTGTAGAAAAGGCATTGTTATTAGAAAAAGTAGAAACGACAATGAACTGCATACAAGTTGACGAAAGAACTTGTCCCGCTATGAAATTTAGAGAACCATCGGGAAAATGTAATAATGTTAGACATCCGAATTGGGGTGCGAGAGGACAGAAATTATTAAGATTAATAAGACCTAATTATGCCGATGGTAAGTAGTTTAGAAAAGTTTAATAAATTTTTGAGTTATTCTTTATTGTTTTTAGGCACTTCATTTCCTATAAATCATTATCCATCATATTTACTACCTGATTCACGATATGTGAGTTCAATTCTCCGAAAAAATCCGAAAAATAAACATGAATCCGTGACTGCTTTATTAGCGGCTTGGAGCGAATTATTATTACACGATCTAACCAGTACTGGTACTTTGAAAAATCCGCATTGTTGTGATAAAAACAAAAAACACGATGAATGTTACAACAGTTATCTAAATGAAGAAGATTGTCTAGAATATATGAGAACATTACCGTCTATTGATATAAAACATTGTAAATTCGGTAAGAATTTTCGAAAACAAAACATTATAGTATATACATACACAGTTGAATTTCACGTTATAATTGAATATTTGACGATTAATTACATTGTTTCTTAATAAAAAAATGTATTTGCTCAATTGCACTAATAGAGATATCGCTTTAAGGACACAATGAATTATATCAATTTACCGATTAGGTAGTTAAGAAGGTAATAAAATTCGGTCACGCCTTAAGTGTTACTGATCATTAGAAACTAAACCAACAGATGATTACTTTGGAAATATATGTGAATTTTACAAATAATATGACAAGAGATGTATATTCAAATTATTTAATTTAGAAAGTATAGAAATTTATGGAGCCGTAACTTATTAATGGTAATTTTTCAGAATTCAGAGATCAGATGAATTTGGCAACATCATTTTTGGATGCATCCTCAATTTACGGGAATACCTTAGACGATATGAACAAGATTCGTTTATACGAAGGAGGTAGAATAAATGAATCAAATTGCACTACTTGTTTTTCAAATCCTTTGTATACTGTTTTAATGGAAGAACACAACAGAATAGCCAGAGAGCTAAAGAATATAAATACACAATGGAAAGACGATGATCTCTTTTATGAAAGTAGAAGAATTGTAATAGCGGAAATTCAACATATTACTTATAATGAGTTCTTACCGCTCGTTCTAGGAGAGGTAAAATATTCATTATACTTTATTCATTTCGTGTATGGAAAGTTCAAAGATATGGGTTTTTCGGAATCTTTAACAAAACGGTAAGTTTTATCATAAAAATACCTTAGGCAAAAATTGTAGATCTCAAAATTATCTATAAAAAATGTATCAATACTTTTTTTCCTACGAATCGCCGTTTCTGAGATATAACGATTTAAAAAGTTGTGATCGTCATAATATGCATGAGTACAAAAGAAGAAGAATTTGAAAGTTACGACTTGGACGATTTAGTTTCCCAATTTTTTTTTTTATTTTAAATCCCTTTTATCTATCTATTACAACTTTTTGATTCTTTATATCTTGGAAACAGGGGCTCGTCAAAAACAAAAGTATTGATACGTTTTTCTTTAGATCATTTTATGATCTACAATTTTTTTATTTTTATGATAAAACTTAACGTTTTGCTGAAAATCGCGAAAAACTCATTTTTTATCTATGACCTTGAATAAATTTTTTTCCATAAGCGGGAATGATGGTGAATTTATATATAGAAAGAGTATTGTTTTATCCAACGGTTATTATAGGAAACCATGACGGAATTTGATCTTGGATTGAAAAAATATGGTAGATTTTCAAAATATTCGAGTAAAAATCGAACTGGAATATATAATGAAGCTGCCGTAACGGCTTTGCCGATATTACTATCGTTGTTACCGCAATCACTGGTAATATAAAGAAGAATTGCTTTTTAATTTTCTCAAATTAACTTAACATATGTTTTATTGATTTTAGACCAAGATAAATTCCGGGAGTTATTCAGATAAGGTAATTGACCTAATTAGAAATCCTGCTTTAATACCAAATGCACAAATATATGTGACGTTACGGAGCAATTGGGACACTTTTGCACTTCTTCTTCATATGAGTAGAGATCATGGTATTGCACCGTATACAAAATATTTAAAATTATGCAACAAACCTTTAAAAACCATCGAACGTTTTACCGATTTAGAAATATTTCGAATCCAGAAATCAAATTTAGTACATTTAGAACAATTATATAAAAACCCTAACGATATTGATCTTATAGTCGGAGCCATTTTAGAAGAACCTTTACCAGGTATTTATACAAATTTTATATATTGAAATATCTTTATATCTATCTATTTTTAGGTTCTTTGTTGGGTCCAACTTTTAACTGTCTTTTGAAAAAACAATTCCAACTTTTAAGAGAATCAGACAGATTTTGGTACGAAAACGATTTACCACCTAGTTCTTTCACTAACAATCAATTGAAAGAAATCAAGAAAACAACTCTTTCTAGTATTTTGTGCGCTAACGTTCCGGAACTTTATAAATTACCTCCTAAAGTATTTATACAGGAAGATATATTTTTAAATTCTGGCATATCTTGTGATCAATATCAACTCCCACAATTAACAGAATGGACAAATCAAGAAAACGAATCTGATATTAATGAGTACGTACTAAAGGAAGCTCTAGCTGAAGCTCAAAAAGATCTCGTGGAAAGGAGAAAGATGGAATATAAAGTTTGGAATGAACGTAGGTATTTTCGCATTAACGAGACTAACAACACTCAGATTTAACCTCAACTAACTTGGAATTATAAAATTAAAGTTACATGTGATCGCGTTGATGAATACAATAAATTTTGTTATTATCGATTGATATCGGATTTGTTTTTGATTACAGTAGGGGGCGTTAACCCAAAGTCTCCTCAAGGTACAGCGGTAGCTTTCAGTAAAGCTAGCAAAGACGCTCTTCAACTAGCTAATAGTTCCCTACTATTTG
The DNA here is from genome assembly GCF_026250575.1 of Diorhabda carinulata. Classification (NCBI taxonomy): domain Eukaryota; kingdom Metazoa; phylum Arthropoda; class Insecta; order Coleoptera; family Chrysomelidae; genus Diorhabda; species Diorhabda carinulata. The sequence continues at coordinate 12,287,412 of NC_079466.1, read as the reverse complement.
AGTTGACTTCTAACAAAATTATCGATACGCTTATGCATCGTAGAAGAAAACGACAAGTTTTTATCGATGAAGAATTACCAATTTTAAGGAACGAATTGACGGAAAATCTTAAAAATATAGATATAAACATATATTTATCAGATTTACACCAACAAATGAAACCTAATGAAGATTGTGACGAAAAAGAAATTTGCGATTCGACGTCTCCTTTCAGAACCTATACAGGATATTGTAATAATTTGAAACATCCCCATTGGGGAAACTCCCTAAGTCCTTTCATTAGAATGTTACCTAGCGCATATGAAGATGGTAATTACGCATTTATAATAAAATTATTGTTTATTATTAAATTATTTTTTGTTTGTTTAAAGGTATATCAAAAGCTATAGTGACTGGTGTTAGCGGTTTACCTCTTCCGAATCCTAGAATAGTATCAAGGATAATTCATCCTGATATAAGTAATATTCATTCTAAATATACTTTAATGACGATGCAATTCGCTCAACTGTTAGATCACGATATAACACTTACACCTGTTCATAAGGGTTTCGAGGAATCTATACCAGATTGCAGGTCGTGCAACAGTCGTTTTACTGTACATCCGGAATGTGATCCGTTACCAATACCTCCCGGCGATCATTATTATCCAGAATTTAACGTTAAAACAGGTATACTTATTAATAGTTCTTATTAACAATATATTTTTTGATCATTTTGTTGTTTCAGGCGAAAGAGTATGTCTCCATTCGATGAGATCTTTACCGGCTCAACAACATTTGGGTCCTAGAGAACAAATGAATATGAACAGTGCTTTTCTTGACGCTTCTATGATTTACGGGGAGAATCCTTGTAAAGCGCGAAAATTAAAAAGTAGATTAGGTATTATGAATTATACTAATCATCCTATTAAAGGCAAACCCCTGCTACCCCAAAGTTCACATCATCCTGAATGTAAATCGCGTTCGGGATTATGTTTTATCGCAGGTAATTTGTTAATATTTTCAGTATATCAACTACAATCAAATTCGATCTATTCAGTAATGAACTTCGTTATGGTAATAATGAATGTTGTAATTTAGGAGATCCGCGCGTTTCTGAACAACCAGCTTTGGCAACGATCCACACAATATTTATGCGAGAACATAACAGAATATCGGAAATTTTATATAAATTGAATCCTCATTGGGACGAAGATAATATTTTCGAGCACGTTAGAAGAATTGTGACGGCCGAATTCCAACATATAACTTACAATGAATTTTTACCGAGACTTTTAGGCTGGAACGCTATGAATTTGTACGAACTCACTTTATTACCTAATGGATATTTTAAAGGTTATGATCCTGATTGTAATCCTACGGCGTTTAATGAATTTGCAGCCGCCGCTTTCAGGATAGGCCATTCTTTATTGAGACCACATATACCTAGGTGAGGTGATTAAAAAAATTTCAAGTTTGAATTAATTAAAAGTAACTTTTTTAATTATACCATCAGAGCGAATGCTAATTACGAAATCGTCAATCCACCCATACTTCTAAGAGATGGTTTTTTCAAAATGGACATGATGTTAAGAGAAAACATGGTGGACGAAATTACAAGAGGACTTATTTCGACACCAATTGAAAGTATGGATCAATTTATAACAGCTGAAGTAACGAATCACCTTTTTGAAGATAGGAAAATACCATTTTCAGGTGATATTCCATTATTTACTAAAGATCTCATTCAACAAATTGTTTGTCTTATGAATGTGTTTGTTGCATCCGAAAAAAATGTGATTGAGATCAGCACAAGAATTATTTTATTTAATATTTTTTGTAGGAATTGATTTAATTTCGAGAAACCTTCAAAGAGCTAGAGACCACGGAATTCCATCTTATAACAATTATAGAGCTTATTGTAATTTGAAGAGAGCTACGACTTTTGAAGATCTTCATCGAGAAATGACTCAAGATAGTATTGCTAAATTGAAAAGTATATATGCATCGGTTGATGATATAGATTTATTTCCGGGTGGAATGAGCGAAATAGCGGTGAAAGGTGGTATGGTAGGACCCACTTTCGCCTGTATTATTGGTATTCAATTTAGACAATTGAAGAAATGTGACAGATTTTGGTGAGTAAGTAAATGGAACATAATTTTTTTTCCAATTCCAATCCAATCGTTCCAATTACTCGATTGATAATATATTAATAGTTGTTATTTTAAGGTACGAAAACGATAATTTTGCGACGAGGTTCACAGAACAACAATTAGCCGAAATAAGAAAAATTTCGTTAGCGAAAATTCTTTGCGATAATATGGATGTAGCAAATTATATTCAACGTTACGCGTTCGATTTACCATCGAATTTTTTAAACCCCCGAGTACCTTGTCATTCGCTACCGTCTATTAATATTCGTGCTTGGAAAGAATACGGGGCTCATAGAGGATGTTTAATCGGAGATAAATATGTGGCAGTTGGAGAGTCTAATTTCCCGAGTCCCTGTTCCGCTTGTACTTGTACACCACAAGGAGTACGTAGAAAAAATGATATTTCTCTTAATATCCCCTATTTATTCATTTTATTTTTATTTGTTTAGGGAAATTGTGCCTCTTTAAGAATAGCCGACTGTCATAAGTTGATTAGATTTTGGTCGAAACGAGAAATTTTGAAAGATGAAGTTTGTACAGCCCAATGTGGTTACCTATTATCTAAATTAGATTCATCATCAGCGCACGAATTCCGACAACACTCGATCAATTTTCTTAGGAATAAACCACAATTTCCACCGACCAATCTAGACAATTCCAACGATTTCGATCTTATAGATTTTTCATATTTGTTAAAAAAATGAACTTCGTTTCTAACGATATAGCGTGTTCAATAATCACAATCTGTAAATGAGCAATATTGAAAATCGTTTTTAAGAACAATCAATAAGACAATAAAATTAATAGATGATCTCATTATAAAAAAGTATTTAGAACATGAATAATTCGGAAAGAAAAAATTAAAATTATTTAGACATACTACAAGGAAATAAAAACTTCCGCATATGTTAAAACAAATACTTTTTTGGGTAAATTTGCGTAGATATACGTTTTATTTTTAATTTTTTTTTCAAATTAAAGCTGTAAATACACTTCTTTATTCGGGTGCTCTTCAGATTAGTCACCTGTTAAGATTAATTATACTTCCGTGTTAAACAATTGCGTAAGAACATTGATTCAGCAATAGCATTGATTTTTTTAATAGAAATTTACTTCATCATTTAGTCAGTAACATCATCATCATAATTCGCAGTTATAGCTCCATTTTATTTTGTCATTAATTGCATTTATACAGGGTGTTACTCAATTTCGACTTTACTATGAATTTAGTACAACGAAATATGAATAATTTGTAATATATATTTAGCTTTAGATATTTACTTTCACTATAACTAAGTATTGTATATATATTTTCTCATTTTATAAAAACCAAACTGTGATTTAGCCTGAATGTAAATTGAATGGACACAATTACCCTTGTGCCAAATAAATATTTTAAACACTTCTTTTATTTCGAATGATAATCATAAGGAGACGTCATAATTAAATATAAAACATATACGAAAATAATTCGGTAGAATAAACATGATTTGAGTCTTAATATATTTATCAGCGTTTTGAATTTCGGTAGTGAATTGAATTACCCTATACACAAGTAATTTGAAACTACATTTAATCATTAGCGATAAAAAGTAAGTAGTTGGAAATAATTATGTCGAATATTAATTCCGTTAAATATGCGAGTAAATCTTCGCTTTACAAAAGTCACTGTGAAGAAACTAAATATTTATCTACGCCGAATTTGAAACACGTTGCACCAGGAAATTTGTTTAAGAAGAAGAGCCGTTTAGTTTCTGTATTATTGAAATGGAGGAAAACTCACTCGGAATTAAAAGATCTGATTTCAGATCAAAAAGCGATGAAATATCATTTAGATAAATTAAATCGAGAGTTTGTAGCAGATCCAATCACAGCGACATTACAAAGCGGTGAAAATTTATTCATCACTAAAAAAAATCTTATTTTAATTCAACTTTTGGTTTATACTCACAGGTGAAAAAGCGATAAAAACGTTTAACAAAGAGTGAATACAACCTATCAAATTATTTGTGCAGCTTATAAATCCTAAAATAAAGATTCTAAAAACAAGATGTTTTCATTAAATGGCATTGCTACGTGTTATCCGTATACTGTGTGTTACATGATGAAACACGGTTTAGGAAAAATCCATTTTTCCTAATTCCCAATCAATTTCTATCTCTTTTACCTGAATTTAATATTAAATTGCATTTAATATCATGCGACTAGGGGATATTTGAAAAAACCAAACTTATTCAAAGAGTGGATCGATACATATGTTACAAAATATATAAAGACACATTTATCCATTACATTGACCGCATTTCTTGTTTAAAGCGATTGAATCTAATTAATGAAAAAGGTGAAGTTGATTCTGCCGTTATAGATGTAAATAAAAACGTAAAAAAGATATGGAACATCTTGGAAAAATCTTCGAACTAGTCCAACGTCGAACAAAAAATTAGAAATTTACCAGTAAAATATTACATTGAGAATAAACAACAACAAAGAGGTGTTTTCAATGGAGATCAACGGAAGATAAAACTCTTGATTAAGTTGAATAAATAACAGCAATAAATACTTCTTAGAATCAGTGAATTTTAACGTTCGACAAGATAAATCTTTTTTTCAAATTAACGGGGTCTAGGCAAGTGATTCCCTCAAATCAATTGATAGTTTGAAAGATTTTCAATATTCTAGAAGGTTTTGTTATTGAAGTGACATTTTTTTAGACATAAAATGTGAAATTACTTTACATTAGGATATTAGTTCAGTGAATAATTTTATAGTTTATCCGGCAATCATACAAGTTGTCGTATAATGAAAGCAGATTTAATTTTTGTAGAGATGTAGAGAACTTTTGAATTGATTCAATTCAACGCCATTTGTGTATGGAAGGTATTTAAAGAATAAAACAATCTTTCTGCAAAAAGATATAATTGTATTAAAATAATGTAGTGGTACGGAATATATCTAGTGAAATCTAATAGGTAAGCTTATTATATCATAAATAAATACATACGAAACAATTGAAATTGATCGTTGTGTATGTCGAATTAATTCACAGCACAGTTTACTTAATAATGTAATATTACAATCTAATTTTTTGGTACAAATCCTTATATACATCAAAATGTACAAAATTAATTATTTTCCCGACTTACAAAAATATACAATTTTCTTATGAATAAATAATAAATAAAAAATTCGTACAAATCGGATTTAAATTTGTAAAAGAAAAATGATTATCGACCAAATCATAAATATTTCTGGATGTTATCTGTATTTTACTTTCTAATGTTTTAATAACATAAAAAATAATAACAAAAATGCTATATACATAAGACATAAATTATAAATATCCTTAATTATTATTAAAAGATGGTAAAACAAGCGTTTTTTTTTTCAACTTTCAACAAAATCTCTTATTTATATACATGACTAAATTGATCATTATCTACGATAAATGCAGAAATATTTCGTTTATGATTTTTCAGTTTTTCGATTCTAAATTCAAAGGTTCTAAATAATACTCCTTAGTACCTTTATCAAAAGATAATAACTTAATGATAAAATTAAATCGGGGGATGAATTCCTAGACTGTGCCCCAACTGTGTGTGTAGTGTAAATTGTTTTTGAGCGATAACTACATTGGACGTTTTCTTTTTTTTCGTACTGTTGAAATTCGGGAAGTTTCACGATTTGTTTATTCTGCAATACAAATTTAGAAAATTAATGGACTTTATTATTTGTTCAAATGAAATTATCGTATGAAAGTAACCAATGTAATATAGATAATAATAGCAAAACATATTGGAGTTTTTTAGTTTTAAAAATATTTTTCCAATACAATATAAGAGATTTATTTTTTTTTTGAGAATCCATTGAATAAAAACATAAATTTGACTTACCATATCGACAGTATCGTGTTTTTTCCGACAAAACGTTAAATGCAATCCCTCATAGAAATATTTTTCCATAGTTTTTGTAAATACGGTCTCATTATACGGCATATTACGTAAATGTTCGGTAAAAGTTAAATTTCGAAATTCTTGAGGTTCTTTTATGACCAATTTATCAAATACGATATTCCATTCACTTTGTCGATCATCGATCAAGTGGTTTTTAACTTTTTTATCGACTTCCGGAGATATTTTATTTTTTTGGTTATTGGGAGAAGTTGTAGTGGAATCGTTTTCGATACTAAAAAAAATAAAATAAAACTTTAATATATTTAATAATAATTCTACTACTAATTTTATTCGTGTAGGTTATGGTTAGTTACCTTCCTTCCAGAAGCGCTTTTTCGATTTCCCCCATATCCTTCCCATAAAATTCTTTGATTCCAAGATTTTCGAAGAAATACTTTACCGGCGGTATAGAGTAACATCCCGCGAGTCGAGTTCTTGGATAATGCAATACAAAAGCCAAACACATTTCATTTGATGTGGTGTAACCTCCCAAAGTCGGTTTACTTCTATTCAACGTCGAATAAGTACATTCGGTTATGAGGCCGTCTCCTGGTAATATAGGAATATCCTGAGGTAAAGACCTCGATTGTTGATAATTAAAATCATATTTATTGTCCTAAAAACATTTAACTTAATGGAATCTTAATAATTAGCTTGAGAAATTAATTAATTAATGTATATAATATAAATCTTACTTCAGCTAATGGCGTCAATTCTTTCATAGCTCTAAAATGCCTTAATTTCAATTTCCTCGCTGCCAAATGCGAATGTAACATAACGGAGACGACGTTAATACCTTCCTTAGGGATAAGCTAAAAATAAATAAGGTAAGCGATCGTCATAAATTGATGAAAAAAAGAAAAAAAAGTTACATACTTCTTTTGTGCAATCGACACTGCAATACCCGGCGGTTTTGTATTCTTTTTGATATGGAGGAATGAAATGCAGTGTAGATGGCGCTACACCCGTTACCAAAACACCGGCCTCATTTTCTCTCAATTCGCTTGTATAATACACCTTTAAACCGGACGTATCTACAGCGTTTTTTACATACGGATTGTCAAAGTGAACTTCTAACATATAGAAAGAATGTTTTTTCTCCGCCAGCGGTAGCCCTACGTGGTTGGGAAAATTTTCACCTGTTGAATAAAAAATTGATATTACATTGATATTTATACGATAAAATTAGATTTAATTACCTTTCGAACCAACTGCCCAAGCTACTAATGGTGTCAAACACTTATCCCATAAAGACGGAATATTAGAATAACAAGATTTGCCTTTATCTCTAGAGAACGTTTCCCATAATTCGATATCTTCTTCTTCGTCCAATTCGCATTCGTGCATTACCATGTGATGTATCATTTTAGAATGATTTTTACCGATATTCGGTTCGAATCCAACTATATGATGCTTTGAATTTAGAGCGGGCGCTTTGAATATCTTACACCAGTACAACGTCTCTGCGTATTGTGGAATGTTGAACTTGAAGAAAATAATTTTACGTTAATATTAGAAAATATGATGCTTATAATTAGCTTATAAATGGAATTATATAAAATCCAAAATATATTTTTGTGGCACTTACATTCTCTAAAACAACATCCCATGAAGTAGAGTGTCCAGCACTCATTTTAGCTACAGGTGGCGGACCTAATAAGTGAATACTTTGGTATCCTCGATTTTCACCATGATAAACCATTTCTGCGCCTCGTTGCGGATCATATTCGTGAAGCGCCCAAATCACCCGTACAGTATCACTCTGAAATAATTAAATAATTACCTCGAATTTCCGAAACAACTTTGTAGGACTAAATGAATAAATTTTGAATATTATAGTATTAGAAAACTAATTTCGACGACCAGCGGATGAATTTACAAAATTATTTTCAACATACCGATAAAATGTAATCGTCGGGATCGCAGGTGTCGAAAGCTCTTCGAAACTCGATGACCGTATGCGTATAGTTCTGCAGGCCCCTCATTAACGTATAATTGTCGATTTCATCTCTGACAGGTGCACTGCCTTGGCTAGCGAGTACTCCGTGGCAATCCTGAGAACAAAATAAAAAAAATATATAAATAATATATATATATATATATATATATATATATATATATATATATATATATATATATATACGTACAGTTGTACAAATCGAATTAGATCTGTCTATATTCCAAACTACCAAACTAGATACTTTAAATACAGAATGTAATGTTATTATATTAACAAGAAACAAGTTACAGCAACGCGCATGAAGAATTGATAGATAAATTTCTTTTGGTAATTTTGTGGTACGACCACGTTTTGAACATGTCGCAATTAATGGATCAAGTGATACATTTATACTTACCCTTATAAAAAATTTTATTATAATCGTTTTTAAATGAGATATTCAAGCGTAATCTGTAAATTTCTATTCACACCCTTAAGTTTTTCACACGCTATAAACAATAGTTGCAATAAAGGTATATAGGAAACGACTCAACCGCAGCTTTAACTTCTTTTTTATGATTATCTTTGCCTGAGGCTTTTCCTGTTGAATAAATTCTCCCAATATTGCGTTATAAGTATTACGGTTTAGAAATTGTAAAAAAAGTAATTTTCTTTAGCGTCTCACCGCAACTTTACGTTGTAAAACTATAGAAATATGGGTAGCGCGGATACAAAAGTTAACCGCACCCATCAATATCTATTAATCAAAAGTAAACAATAAAATTATAATTGCATTCATATTCTATAGAAACTTTCGTGACCAAATTTTTTTATTTTAATTATAACACAAAATCAATAAAAAAGACACAAATTTATCATTGTAATATAGTTTTTTGTTAAATTGTTATGTTATTTTTTAAAATATTGTCGTGCTTCAAATTTCAACTACAATAACTGCTTCCCAAGAATTGTTAATGTACTCCATGACGAGGGGATTAAAATTACTTTATTACGCAAAAGCAGCTGAAAGTTTCTCACGGCACGACCCAAAGAGTAGTCAAATATTTTTGTCCCCATTCCTATTTATAAAGAAAGAAAAAACAGATGGTACGTTTCTTGTTCGGGGTTTAAGCGGTGCCACTAGAGCCAGGCCGGTTCTTATATCTCGTCGCAGATGTTTTTGCACCTGGCACCACGTGCCTTTACATTTCTTTCGGTTCTAGACGATTTCAAAAAGTTTTTTTTCTACGTGGCTTTCCTACTGACCTTGCATTTGCTTTACAGTAAATATATTATTTTTTAATTACTGCTATTTTCTCGCAAGAAAAAATAATAAAACAATAAATTTGTATTAACAATCCCACAATTCAATTTAATTAAAAATTAAACGTTTCTGGAATCTTCTTCGTTTTCTATGAAACTATGGAAACATTCTGTGATATCATCAATTGAAACTGTTTTAGTAATTTCGTGACTTTGGTCGTTTTGTAACAATTATTACATCGGACTTACAGGTTCAAATTCTTAGAAACAGCTGCCACCGGCAGGTTTTCTTTAACAGTCGAGACGTTTATTATATTAATCTACAAATCAACCCATTAATTAAAATGACCAAGTATGTAGTTAACTCGCGTAGGAAGAAAATATTTTGTGAACGTTTATGGGGAGTTGACGAAATTATAGAAAGTTTTGATGTGTCTTTTTGATTTGATATTTTCAAGATTGAAAGTTGTAGTTTCGTAGACACTTCCAAATGTTAACTAAAACGGAGGAAATATAAAAAATAACTAAACCTAGAACGGATATGGCAACCGCCACAGGAAGTCGAATAAGACAGAATATCTATATTATAATATGTGAAGCTGGTTCACTGGTTATCTTGTGCACCTTGTGCACCACACCGTGATGATATAAATATACGCGTTACTCTTTGGAACACAGGATGTGAGATAAAAAAAAACGAATTTCCGATTCTTTCAGAGAAACAAATTAAATTGTTTTAATTATACCTGGAAATCTTCATTTAATTTTAAATGCTCTTTAGTAATCTCATTACATTTCTTTGAAAGTACCTATGAAAAGTAATAGTTCGTTAAATTGAACCAAATTCATATATAAAGGAAATTACGTTTAAATAAAGTTGAAACAAATATGATAGTGTATAAAAAAATTAAATCAGCTGACAATATGGTTAATTGTAGACACTTAAAAGTGACGGAAAAAAACGAAACTGTTCATAATTCTAATATATTTTTGTTGTCAATAGTTTACGAAAACTGATATATTGAAAAACAATATTTTTATTAGATCATGATCATCGTTTTTATCCGAGACAAGTATTTTATTTTACTGTCTACTCTACATACCAGTTTACTGTGAACGAGAAATATCCAATTAATATAAATTTCTATATTAATTACAGATGGTTTTAGACTTTTGTTTTTATCATTTGAACGTTTTACAGTTCAACCGATCTCCGGAAGTCACCGTTATTATAAGTATCGTTAGCTCCAAAAAGAACTCGAGATAAAAAAGACGTAAGAGGAAAGCCATTAAACAAGTCGATCTGGTTTTTGTTTAAGTGGATATTCTGATCAATCGTTTATATTTGCAGAATAATAGATTTAAAAACTTTACTTCTCATACAGAATGCTTCGAAATACGAAAGATAAAACAATCGAATCAAAAACTCACCATTAAAACTGCAACACCAGAATTATCATCCACCCAACTGAGTACAATATCAGCTTTCTCCATTTTCCCGTCTGGACTAAATCCCAGTCCAACGTATCCACGAGTTTTGGCTTCTACTCTGAATAATATTTCTTGATGTCTAGGTTGCCATCTCAGTATTATCTTTCCTTCTTTATCCAAAACTTCTGAGTGTGTCCAAACTATATCAGTAGATGTATCTCTACGATTACGACGATATATATTTTCGTTTACATCTTCTAAACTATGTAATCTTCTAGACAAATGTTTATTTTTTGTTGTTATTTTTAAATAATCGTTTTCAGATGGAAAAGTATGATTGTAGGATTGTTCAATTGCGGAAAGTTTTCTCCTTAATCTCGGATGATATCTTTGGTTTAGTCGTTTCTTAATATCGTAATTTATACTATTTACATTTTCGACATGCTTAACATATTGATCGAGTAAATCTTCCGTAGCACATGTAATAGTTTTCAGAAGAAAAATCAGTAGTATGCACGAACTCAACCATTTTAATGTCATGTTGAGTACATATGATGCTATTAATTATTCATAGCTGTAAATAAGGATCTAATGAATATATGAGATAACATATTTTGTAAAAAAGTACAAACTAGAGTAATATAATATTTTGTGTTATTTATAGGTAAACGTCAATCGTAACTTTCGAAAAGTTTGTAACAACTATGATTATAATTGTGAATAGAATACATTACAGAAGTTTTAGTATCGTGAGTCATCGAGTCTTTAGAACGGTACTATCATACATTTATTGAATGCCTGAATGGAGTTCTTGGGAATCAGGATAATAAAATTCCAACACAGAATTTAAATAAACGAAACGTATAGAGTTGTGACAGTAATATTTTTCAGTATACAATTAGAAAAACAACTGCGAATTTGTTTTTCGTGTTATCGTTGTACATCATACATTTTTTGATTTGACCCTATTGATTATTTCGTTACCATTCTTTACACAGTTTCTATAATATACAAATTTCCATATTATTAATCTTCTTATAATTATTTTTCCATTTATATATTATTTACCTATCTTGATCAACATATTTATAAAAATATAATGATAATGAAATGATACAATTATATTAATAGAGATCGATATAAAGTAAGGAAACCGTAATTGTTAAGATATTAAACTTCATTAGTTATAAATAAGTTGTGACTAAAAATGTTTGTTAATTATATAGATATTCTATATTAATTGAAAACGGAGGTTAAATTATTGGCAATTATATATAACCGCTGGAATATACAAACTACTAATAGGAAATCTATTGAAATAATTCCATAATCTAGTTATTCCTTAATTATTAGAATTTAAGGAAATTTCGTGTAAAGTTATATTTGCTGAATGGGAATGAATGACATTTAAACAGATAAAAAGACCATTTGTCTGTTTTCCTTTTTTTATCTAGCGATATACTCTAAAAAAAGATATTTTCCAATCATTTTACTGGCTTTTCTAAGTAAATACAAAAAACTGCGATATTCTCCACTAATTACCTCCATCGTGGTTGTATAGACTGTGCCTAAATTATTATTGATTGGTGTACAAACGTTATTAATACATAATTTGTTTTTCCCAGGGTCGATTTCATTAAAGTGATTCGCAATTAAAAAACAAAGTTAATTTAGAATAGAAATCTTCCGTATCAATAATATATTTATTCTAATGACCTAACGCTTTTAATTTTCATAATTAACAACTAATTCCTTCATAATTAACAACTACTTCCATTGAAAATTTCCAGTCGGGTATGAATTATGCGTTTTTACACCATCATACTATGTAAACTTATATAACTAGTGCGGGTAGGTTTCTTTGTTTCACTTTTGTATAGCCTACTGAAGAGTAGGTAGTTATCCCCTTCGATGCACCTTTTCCTGTGTGAAAAATATAAGGATTTCATTGCCACTTCCGCTAGCTCATCAATATCTGTACACCGGAAGTTACGCTACTATCAAGTTCACTACGCATGTGAAGAAATATAATGTCCATTGGTTGTAGTTATTTTTTTTTTGTTACTTAGTGCGTCTGAATAATTTCGTAAATTTATAAGGTGAAAAAATATTCAAATCTTATAATGTATGAAAAATATGATTGTTATATATTTCAATTCAATATCGACAATCAAAATGATTAATAACTTGAAACAATCGTTTACAAATCTGACATATAGGATCTCCTCGTTTATTCTTCAATTTACTACGTACGATTATTTTGCAGAATATAATAATTTTGTCATGGCATTCATAAAAATGTCATATATATTCCTGTCGACAATGATCGTTATAATATCCACGTTTCAGGAAAATCTATTTATTCATATAAATACGGATGGATTCACAAAACTTGGGAAAATCAAAATTTCATGTATTCAAATTGTGGCATTTAATGTGGCTCACGTTCTTAACATGTACACCAAGAATATACAAAAACTAATTATTATGTGAAAAATGTAATTTACCGTGATATTATTCACAAGCAGAATTTTATTAGAATAGTTTAAATTCAATGAGATTCAATTAAATTTTAGTATATCGAACTGGAATAAATATGAAAAATTCTTAGTAATTGATTGATAACCTCCAATTTGCATTTTAAACACGTTTTCTTAAGATCGCAAATTAGTGCATGGCTACTTCAAACTCACAGAACTGGTTTTTAAAGTTAGGTTCTGATTTTGATTTCCATAATCTTTGAAAGGGGGAAAACGTATATATAAGCACTTCAATATCTTTTCGAAATCTACTTCCCTATATTTTTTAATAAAATTAAACTACATTTGATGAGTACAAACGGTCTTTTGATAGATAACAAGACAAAACAAGTACTATAATGTTAAAATCAAGGTAAAATAAACCTAAAACAAGGATATAGAAAATTTCAGAAAGAATTTGACATTGTAGAACTTATTTCTCGATGCTTGAATATATATCTAGACACAATAAAATTTCTACAGTTTTTAAAATCTATTCTGTAGTCGCCAGGATTAAAAAAAAAAAGAATTCTGAAATGGACGAGGTATGCTTTCCTCTTCAATTAATTACAAACTTCGGTTGTTGTAAATGCACAAGAAAGGTATTTAACAAACTGGTTTCGTTCCAGTAAAGATCTCAAGAATCCGATTTTATTGTCGTTATAAGTTCTCGAGGCTAAATGGGAATTCTCAAAGTCGTATAAGGGTATCTTAGCCGGAAATATTTTGAATCAATAAGTACCTAGAAAATATGTCAAATAAAACAATAACGAACTTTTGAAATTTTGAACATGCTCATTTTATAGGAAAAAGGTACTTAATTTGGTAATTATAGATATAATTTAGGACAAAAACTGAGTAATACGACTATGGAGTTTTGATTTAAATTGCTTGTCAATGAATCCAAATTTCATGTCGATATGAAAAAAGTTGGATTAATTCATCGGATCGTTTAGATTCTTTGCTATAATTTCTTCATAGACTAGAATGGGAATGTAATTAACTAAATATATAAGCAAATACCAATTTTTTTTTAATTGGAAACAAATTTATTTATTGTTTTTACAGTAAATTATTTAAATGAAACAAGTTTTCGAGATAAAAAACTTACCAAACTGTCTCGATTGACCTTTGTAGTAACAGCACGTAATCCTTTGGATTCAAAACGAATTTCGTCACGTTTTATTGTGAATAATTCATAATAATTCAAGAAGCAAATTCGAAATCATTAATTTTCGGGTCTCTTCGAAAGGTAAAAAACTCGATGTACTCCACAACCGAAGAAGTAAACAACTGTCGGTGGTGCATATGTGTAGTTTTAATTCTCGTTGGTCGATTTCCACCAGGCCGGTGCCTCAGGCAAACCCTCTTCCTTCCAACCGGCAGTCAGCTACCTATACAGATGGGCTGTTATGATTTTATTATGCTGGTTGCACCAACATACTGTACATAAAGAACGAAACAAATTTAAAAAGTCACCGGTCATAAAGTTATTACAAAATATAGAAATGTTAGTTTATTATATTTAGAATAAATTTCCTTCTGTTCTGTTTATTAAGTATTAAAATATAAGCAAAAACATTTTTATCTATCTAAAAGAAACGGAATTCGGAAATACAAAGCAAGACGTGGACGATACGAAAACGATGTACTTATAACTTTGTACTTATTATTTGGGTTTTTAGGTGTTAAAGTTTTCTGAATTTTACAAAACTATTTTTATATTCCAAACCAATAGAGTATTTGTTAAACAAAATAAAATTATAGATAGAATTGAAGAGACCATAACTGCTAACATGGACCAAACAATTTTTTCTTCACTTTATCCATTTCCCCTCTCTCGGAGAGGTTGTGTGAACCATCTCAAGGTTCGGGACGGTGATATTCATTCATAACACGATACGAAACTTCTCGTATTACTATAAGAATAATGAAAATTCGACAATTGATCGACGTTTATATCCCGACTTTATCACAAGCTTTGGTAGCCATCCAACTAGGCTATTTTGAATACGGTTTTTATTATTTTTTCGTTTTACTTTAATAGATTGCGTTCATTATTTTTCGCTAATATAGTTTGTAGCAATTTGTTTTAATAATTGGAGAAAATATTTTTTAAATTTTAAATAATTATTTTTAAAACACACATAAGGAACGAACTATCGATAAATATTTCAATAATAAAAATTGGAAGTCTGGCTAGAAAATGAAATGATTTATATAAAATTTGTGCATAGACACTTCGAATTAACTGTTGATATTAACGTCTCTTACGGTTATTCGGGCAAAATCTTCTATATATTTATTGATTTTTAAGATTATAATTGTCTATTAGAATAATTACTTCATAATAAATGATGTACCTAAAGCACAGGATAAAAATCAGCGAACTGGTTTTAAAGAAATACAAGAGAATGAAATGGTACGAGTTTTGTTCGGCCGTAGACATGAAACGGTCAACTATATAGTAGGTAGTCATAGACAGCGTGGGAAAATATTACGGAACGAGTTTTCGAATTAACTAACGATACAAAAGACTAATTGGTAATAAACGTTTTTAGATATAAAAGTTGGTAACCGTTCAAAATTATAGAATTATAGAACGTTTAGTTTATTTGATTCGGTAAATAATTTATTCACTGCAACTATAATTATTATATTACACAAGGATTTTAATTATTAAAATTTGCAATTGAGTTTTTACAGAGTGTTTGTCTGTATATGGAGATATTTTTATTCAAAACATATCAAAATCCACCACATTACTTTTAGATTATAAATTAACGATATTTTTGTATTTTCAAATATTTTTTTTAATTGTAATCATTAAATTTCGAAATCTTTATTATAAGTTATTACAAAAAATTATTATGAAGGAGGAAGTTACATCTGTTATATATCTCGAACATTCGATCAGCCGAGGGGTTAGAGAATAATCGTAAAATCAACCAAATCACAATCAGTGGCGTACTCTTTCAACATTTTAGCGATCACGAAATTCTATATACACATAAATAATAAGAAGATTTTTTCTCTGTTAAAAGTGAAATCAACATATTTCAACATTTATTGATACAAACTAAATATTGGTATGATGCAGGGGACGAAATTCATTTATACAAAATAAAATTATCGGTATCTTTTCAATGATTTTTAAATTTGAGAAATTCGTTGATATTAATGTCCTACTTAAAAAAAAAGGTGCTTTAAGTACGATAACAAATTTTGATAATATAGAGTTAATTTGCAATTAGATTTGTTGTAATCGAGAGAAATGTCAAGTGGGCAGTGTGGAATAATCTACGAGAAGACTTAAATTGGATATTAATACAATTTTTTCTAATAAACATATATAACAAACTAATAAAGGAAGTGAACAAATGTGTGTTTAAGACATAAATTGAGTCTGTCGCCTCTATGTTCATACTACGCCAGTGGCATTAGTTTAGTCACCGTTGTATTTTTAACATCTGCCGCCACATTTGGTTGAACATTGAGTTCCGGTGTAACAGATGGGGTGGCACGTGCCTAACAGAGGGAAAACAAATGAATAGAATCTCGCACTTGTTTGAAAATTTAAAATATATATATATATATATATATATATATATATATATATATATATATATATATATACTTATATGAACATTTATTTTTTAAGAAATTTCTTCTTAACGTTTCCAAGAATTCAGTGAATACAAAAATATTTTCGAGACCGTACGCATTGTGCAAAATATAATAGATTCAGGTAAGTACTAAGCAGAATATACCCCAGAAATTTTTCTTTTCTTAGGCATTGGTTCGAGTTTTAAGCCGAGTCTCAAATTAAATAATTTTGGTTCCCATAGGAAAATTTTTAAGCAGATTAAAAATTAAAAACGATTCAATCGTATGAAAAATGTTGATTACTGAAATTTTTCATTTTTCTATCAACTAACAATATTATTATCGCACAGGTTATTATTTCAGTCATCTTTTATGAAATTGATTTATCCAAATGCTCAATTTATCGTATAATTGATTTGTATGATGCTACAAAACCATAATAAAAAAAATTATCTTTACTTGAAAAAACTATAGCTAGTTATGGAGAGAAAATTTGAGGTTATTTTATTAAAACGGAATAGTATCAAATATTGTAAACACATTGTCAGCAATAATTTTATTATATAAACGAAAGAATGTAAACACTTTGGTAATGTATTATAGTTAGTTCGCTTAAGATATTAATTGTAATCATTCAATAATACAAAATTAATTGTAATTTTGTGTTAAATAAATTTTTAAAAATAATTTTCGAACACCGAAAAATATATTTGGCGCAGTCAGTAGGATAAGTGCGGTCGCGATTTTTCACCCATAGTGTGGTCGAAGTTTCGACTACGTATTTTAATACAGAAGCACTAAATCTACGTTCTACGAGGGACAGGACTTCAAATAATTGTAAGTGTCAAGTTTCCTAAATTTTTATTCCTTTTTATTATCTACCTTATCTATTCTGAGTTGTTACGTTGTTAAATACATTTGATAATTTGAACTTGATAGATAGTTCAGATTACGATAAAATGGCAACGGCTAATCCAAACACCCTTAAATGGGAATTATTTAAACTAAAACTGGAAAATATAAAACCATACGACGGTAACAGAAATACTTTAAACAAATTTATCAATAGATGTGAAAAATTAATAGAGACGTACTCGATTTATAACGATCAAGATATCAATGTCCTGGAATGTATCCAAGAAAAATTAATTGACAAAGCTGAGATGATGGTAGGAAATAGGATTGAACTTAATACCTGGTTCAAACTAAAAGAAGCTTTGATACAATGCTTTGCAGACAGACGTGGTTTAGACTGTATATTACAAGAACTAACAACAACCATATAAAAATGAGAGTCTGATAGCCTTTGGAAATAGACTTCAATTGCTGAAAAGTCAAACAATCCAAAGAATCAGTAATAATTTAAATTTAGGTGAAATTGATAAAAAATGTCAAATAAACCACTGTGAAAAAACAGCTTTGAACACCTTTATAGCAGAATGTTCAGGCACCATACGTAATAACATGTATTTGAAATGTTTTTGGAAAAGCCTGTATCGTTAGAAGATGCTATGGCTTATGTTGACGAGTTCGAAAATTTTGAAAAACTCTATGGCCAATTTTATGAGCCCAGAGTTAAATATAATAATAATAATAAAAATGTTCAAACGAATCAAATAAGAAATAATAGAAATAACCAATATAGTAATTACAATTCTTCTTACCGACAATATTATGATAATAATTACAACAGAAATTAATCTAATAACTATGAAAACAATCAAAGATATAATAATAACAATAATTATAATAATTTTCCTAGTCAACCAATAAATATAAATCCTATACCACAAAAGAGACAAAATTATCCAACAAACGCGCAGGTGTTTGGCACCAGGAAAAACGTTTTCCGGCCAAATCAAATACCTGTAAACCGTTTACCAAGTCCAGAACCGATGTCTACGACATCGAGAAATTTTTCAGATAAACCCAGTAGTCACATGTCTACTACATTAATAACAATTTTAATAATAATAATGCAAATAATACTAGATATTTCCAATCACGAAATGAGAAACCAAATTAGACATCGGAGGAATTATACAATAACACTAAAACTACGATCGAATCGTAAATTTTCGGAAAGAGCCTCGAAAAAGAATCAAAAATAGAAGAAATAAATTTTACTCCTAATGACCCATTAGCATACTTTGAAAATTTCATAGAAACTAACGAATCAGAACCCAGTGAAAAAATAATTGAAATAAATTTCACATCTAATAATTCATCACCAAAAATTCAAAATTTCATAAAAATGAAAGAATCGGAATTAAAGCATTGTAAAGAAATAAATGAACAATGAACAAAGAACAAAAAGAATTCGGAAGAAAATATTATAATGGTAGGAGAAATGAATAATGATACAAAAGGAGAATTAGAATTAAAATTATTTGATGAAGTGAAAGAAAATGTAATAGAATTAAATAGAAAAATAAATGAAATAAATAATGATAAGACAATGGGAGAAAAAGAAATAATAATTTTATAAAAATAGATAATGATATATTAGAAAAGAATGTTATGTTATAAAACCTGAATTAAATACAAATATATTGGATATACAAAATCAAAATAATATGATTGATAAAAGAGACATGAATAATGAAAATAAGAAAATGGTTATTAATTAAGAATTAATTAACAAACAATTTGATAAGAATAATAGTAATATAAGTTCAAAATATTTCAATAAAAAATTAAAGGCTATACTAAATGAAAAGTTAATAGAAGAACTATTTTTGAAAAATAAATATTATCATTCATTAAAATGGTCGCAATTCAAGAAATTATAAAATGGATTTTTATAATAAGACCTTTCTTTCTATTTTATTATTTTGTTATAAGAATAGATAAGATTTAGAATTAATAGAAATCAAAATAAGTAAAATATAAAAGATTAGTTAACTTTTAGAAACTAGAATAATGAAAAGTTATTATTAATTGGAATATATAAAAGAAACTTAATAATATAATTCATAACTTTGTTTATTTAACTAATGAAAAAGAAGAAATTAATATAAAAATTTAAATTATAATCAGTGTAACACAAATGAAACTTTTAAGACAATTTCTATAACTTTGAATGAACCTCTTAAAGTCCATCCTTTAGAAATAAGCCAATATGAAATTCATAATTTTAATTACTTAACGGAAATCGAAAATATAAGTGGCACAGAAATCAAAAATGAAAAAGAAAAATATAATCGCAAAAATATAATTGGCACGAAAAAGATATAAGTAAATTAATTCGAACCAATCACATGAATATTTATTCACTGTACAAATGTTGTCAAAGATATTTTTACTGAAAAAGAACAAAAAGAAACATTAGAATATTATCATGTATATAAAAAAGGACATAGAGGAATTAATGAATTAAAGAAATCATTAACTGAAAAATACTATTGGCCTAAGATGCTACAGGGTATAGAAAATTTTATTTATAGTTGTGAAACTTGTCAAAAGAATGAATATGATAGAAATCCTCCAGTAATTAAATTTAATTTAACCCCAACAACTAGTAAACCATTCGAACACATACATATAGACTTTTAAAATAGCAAATCAGTCATATTTAACTATAATAGATGCATTTTCTCGCTATGGTCAAGCATATTCAATGACAAGTGTGAATGGAACTTCAGTTGTTGACAATATATTGAATTACGTTACTCATCATGGTTTGCCCTATAAAATAACAGCTGATTGTGGTTCAGAGTAATTTTGTGTTAAATAATTTTCGAACACAGAAAATTATATTTAGCTATACGAGTTATTATTCGTTTCATACTTGCTGACCTAAGAATAAAATATTCACAAACTTGATCAAATAAAAAACCACATTCACAAAAAAAAACTCTTAAAAAGAAATAATACGTAAAAACAAGTTAATCAAGAAATCAACAACAATATTTTTCTCTCAAGGACATTCTGAAAAGTCTATAAATATATACGAGTATTCTTTAATTTTGTTATATATATATTCAAGATTTCACTGTAAAGTGGTCTCTGTTGGTTGGTCAGTTAGACCTATATCAGTATGAGAGTAGTTTATTTTTTATTGTATTTCTTAAGTGTAGAGGCGGCCAAAAAATTACGTAAGTCAAATTAACCGTACTAAAAGATTTTTCAATTATCAAACTTTTTTAAAAAACGATAAATATTTTTAGAACTAATCATGTGTAGTAGTAATGACTGGCAATTGTTTCTAAATGAATATCATCAAAAATATTTTGCTGACATTAATCCTTCCCTTATATAAAGATAGTGTTTACTACTAATTCAAATATTTACAGCGTCATACGTAGAGCAATGTTATAGAAACCCACCAAATGAATTGTCCCAATGTCTTAAAAGAAATATAAACAACCTTCGATCGAAGGTTCGAGATGGAATATCAGAACTATCGATACCGTCTTTAAATCCATTGATATTAAATGGTACAGCTATACTTGAACCAAACGCCGATTTCAGGTAAGTTAAATTACGAGGGTTTGTTTTAATGAAATTTACTCTTTCTCAACTTCAGACGTGATGGGGCGGATTCAGAAAAGTAAACTATAATTCCCAAATACGTTGTTTATATAAAATTGAATAGTTCTTTGTTTTGATTATTCTAATCGTACAAATTTCATGACGCTAATGATTGACGGTGTTTACAATTAGGAAACAAAATAATAATCAGTTCAATCTTACAGGTGTGAAGTGGAAGATATAAAATTATGGAATATGAATAATCTGGTGATAAACAATTTTGAAATGGAATTAGGAAAAGTTAAAAAATGGTCACTAGATATAGGATATTCTTACCTATCAATGAATTTCAAATATAAAATGAAAGGGAAATTACTCGTACTTCAATTAGACAGTAGCGGAACCGGTTTTGGTAACGTTAGTAAGTATATACCAAACACTCAAACGCAGAAAATATCCTATAACTTCTCAATTATATTTTAGCTGGAGTTAATCTGAAGATTGATACGGATTTAACGACTTACGTTAAAAACAATGGGAAAGAATATCTGACAATTAAAGATGTGAATGTAAAAATGGATACAGATTCTGGTTACTTCAATTTTGAGAACCTCTTTAAAGACAAAGAAGACCTTAACGAACGAGCTAATCGGATCATTAACGAAAACTATAAAGTGTTTCTAGAAGACTTCAAGCCTCTCGTAGAAAATATCATACAATCGTTTGTGAAGCAGCTCTTCAATACGTTTTACAGCAAGTTTTCCTACGACGTATTGTTTCCAGAGAAAGTTCAATAATATATATATATATATATATATATATATATATATATATATATATATATATATATATATATAAATAAATAAAAAATATAATATAATATATAATAAATATAAAAAAAAATATCGGTTGTTATATTTACAATAAATAAATTTTTATTATAACGTTATTTGTTTTCATTATAATTTTTTTCCGGAAATGTTTTTGTGGTGTGTCACATTGAGTAGTTGAAGGGTTCTGTTCTGTTCTATCGGTCTTTAATTAGACACGAGCCCACAATAAAAGTCGGTTTTGTGATATGATTGAAACTGGCATTGGAATATATTTAGATTTAGTGTAAATACTCAAAGTGCGAAAACTATACATTTGCGATTAGTACCACAACCAGCGATTCATTTTAATATTATAGAAATAGATACATCTAGAATTAATCCGTAGATTTGAATTTTATTTTTGTATTGTTAAAAATAACGATATTAATGGAAATAATTCTCACAAATTCAATGATGACAAAGTATGGTTATAATGCCTACTGAATATCTAACTTTAATCACATCAACGTATGAAATTTGTTAAGAAATTAATTTATGACTTACATTGCTATCTGGAGAGCGGTAGTGAAAATAAACATAAAGATAATAATTACTACTTGAATCGATGTTATAACTTTTAGTATTGTCCTTCGTTAAGAGATGACACTACTATAAAAAACTTTGTGAAATTTCTTAAATATTTTTTTATTATTAAAACTAACGATATTCATTAAAATAATTAAAACAAATCCAGCGATGGCAAAGTCCATACTATAATACTGTAATAGAATTAACAGTAAATATTATTATTTCTACGTGAATCGATTTTATAACTTTTAGTATGGCAACTAAAGAACCGTCCCCAAAAACCGATAACTCCAGAAAATTACTACCTACATATGTACATGGTAGTAATAGAGCCCGCAGAGCCCTATATCACACCAAAATAAGTGTGGTAGAAGAAAAACGGCACGTCGGACCTGTACAATGTTACAGATGCCAGGGATTTCACCAGGGACAAAACACGTCCAACATGGACGAACACTTCTTATTCTATGATTTCACGATTTTATCGCCGTCTAACGAGCGAAGTCAGAAACTATAAATAGTCTTTTTCATGTTATTCGACATCCTCTTCTAAAAATAGTTGCCTCTCCTTAAGGATGAGACTAAATTAATTATATCCAAATTTGATATTTTCATAAACAGCTATTTAATCACATTCTTATGCAGATTCCGAAAATCACATCAGTTTTCGAATTTGAACAACGGTTTTCGTTAAAATCCAGTTTTCACGACTTTTCTCCACTTTTCCCCCCTTAATGATTTTTTTCGGAGAAACTGATAGCTTTTCTGGGATCCTCATATCAAAATACCCCTCCCCCCCGTTCAAAATTCAAACGAAATCGGAGACAACATATTTTTGTCATTTTGAAAATTTGAAGAAATGGCATACTTCGAAAGTATCGAAAAAAACACGTGGCATTACTTATTTTCTTGTAGAGATTCCGAAAATCACACCAGTTTTTGAGTTTGAGCAATGGTTTTCGTGGAAATTCAATTTTCTTGTTTAATTTCTACTGAAAGTGTTTTTGTAGCGCATATCATATCCGCAACCCGTTATACGACTCGCATAGTCCCACAGTGCAGTTCCAGTTCAAGAATCTGTATTATATTTTAATCAGTTCTAACAGTAATTACTTGTATATCATTCTTTAATTCCATTTGAGTGCATTATAATTAATTAGATTTTCCTGCTCTACACCAACAATTCGGTGTATGTATGATTGGTTGTCTGCTCTCAAATCCAAATATTTTAAATCAATTTCAATGAAATTATCTACCATTTTCAAAACTTATGAAATCAGTATTGTGCCATTAGGAATAATCTGCTTCAATCATTATTTCAATATACTTTATACACTTTTAATAGTTATAACTTATAGTATAAAATAAAATCATATTCTAATTCCATTTAAGGACATTATTATTATTTAGATGTTCATGTAACTCGGCAACCAATTCCACACTGCGGTATATTTATGATCAATTGCCTGCTCTTAAGGGTGAATCCAAGCATTTCAAAGAAATTTTATTCCAAACTACTTATTAGATCAGTTATTTAGGTATTGTTCCTAACGTAATAATGTAAGCAATTATTGCTATATATATTTTATTTACATTTAATAGTAATAATCAGTATAAAATCATTTAATATCCATCCAAGTTAACTAATAATTATTCAGATGATTCTGCAACTAGTTCGACATGTCGTGTATAATTGGTTGCCTGCTTTTAATAACTACATAATATACATAATTCCAAAAATGTTCAAGATGCAAATTAAAAAACGAATATAAATTAAATTTAAAGCAAAAATCTACTGTAAATTTGTAAATATTCCACTTGTGAGAGATTATTTGTTACCTTTTATTATGAATTTTAACTTTTAATGTTTTTTTTTTCGGTTGTTGTTGTTTCGCTTATTTAGTAATGCAACAAAAGCTTAAATATTTCATCACATTATCAAAAATAATGAATATTTTATTCATGCGTGTCACAATTTTTAAGAAAATTATTCGGTTTTCTGCAAAAAATTGAGAATATTTGTACCTATAGAGTGGAAATATGTGAAAAATTACATGATATAATGTATTTTATTATGGAAATTTCGAAAATTATATTAGTTTTTGAGTCTGAGCCATGGTTTCACAGAAAATACAATTTTCATCACTTTTTCTTCCTCAATACAATTTTTTTGAGATCCTGATTAAAAAAATACCTGTGTAATATTCGAATAGAATCAGGGGTGAAAGATATTTTTTTTTCCATTTTAATAAGAGGTTAACCGTAAAAAATTTGAGAATTTGAAGGTATTTAAAAAATCATCCTTGTTTTCAGGTATGTCTTAAGACAAGGTCTAGAAAAACACCATTAATGCTTCGAGTTTATATTAGAAGAAAGGACAATTTTTATGTTGTCATTAATTTTTTTATTAGTATTGATTCATCCTATAAGTTCTAAGATATATTCAAATAAAAATTAGGAGATGTGGTTAAAATGTTAATTTATAAAATTACTATATATGGGCAAAATTGAAAGAGAAATTTTAAAAAGAACTATTGTGAAAAGTAATAATAAATCGTATAGCAACAGACGCCTTTTTTGTTCCAGCTCCATCATAGTACACTTGGTAATCAACATTGACGCCATCTAGTGGGCGGAAATCAATGTACTTCCAACGAAGTATCCTCTTCCGCTTTCTTTCTCTTCATTGTTTTCCTGACATGACCAAGATGGCGTCTGTTAGTTAGTGAACAAATTCACATATTTTTTCATATCTCACAGTTTTTGTGATCCTAATGCGAAATTATTGACTTCCGTAAGTACAAATTTATTAATTTTGCTCAATTATGTAGTACTTCTTTATGTTTTTTATTTTTGCTCGAAACTATAATTTCAAATAAATTTATGATTCAGCAATATCACGTTGGCCAGCTTGTTCTTAGAACAAATTTTTGATAAAATTTAGTTTTTTAATTTAGTTGTAAGCTTGAAAATTATCTCAAATTATATGTTGTGTAAAAGAATATTGCATGATAAATGATTAATTGTATTCCAAATCTACAAATAATTTTTTTATCCTCTGGATTGAAATTTTGTCGTAATTGTATTTTATGTATTAACAATAATTGAAAAAATTTAAAATTACTTGAATTATTCTTATTTTATTTCACATATAAAACCAAAATTTTAGTTCCCGATAATGAATACATATTTATTCGAAAGCTTGTAAAGCATATTCAAAGTTGTAAGGTATTAAGTTAATAGAAAAATTGACGTACGAAATAATATTACAATTATTGTCAAATTATGTTGGCGGTGCTGCGGTCGCCATCTTGCTAACACTTAAAATGCCTCATAAACAGCAGGTAAAAATTTTGGAGATATCTTCATTAAATATGTATATGTATGAACAAGAATTAGGGATTGTTATAGGGCTATAACAATAACTCTGTTCTATTTATGACTTATAACTATAATTATAATTCTTGTATCAATAACACTAAATTCGGAGTAGTACATGTAAATCATATTTTTCATATCTATGTAAACATAAGTTAATTATATTTTCATGATATTTTAACGGGAAGGAAAAGCAATGCTGAAAATCAGACTAACAAGATATTTTTTATATGGGAAATTTGAAGATTTGCACTCAAACCGTGTCTATAAATTTGTCACTATTATTTAATAGAATTTATAATAGAAAACGTTGACCGGGGCAGTTGCAAGTTAAACAATAAATTTACTAGGTATTATATAAATTATTTAATTAAGTTCAAATTAGAATAACGATCATTCTGCAGGTTAAAGTTTATTCTGGAACAACACATCTAAAGGACCTAGAGCAACTGTTTCGATCTGAGTTATCGATCAAGTTATGGAAGATACTTCAATGTTACTATCGATGAACATGAAGTCTGAGAAGTCTCGGCTGGATCCACCTTAAAACGCAATCCATTTGAAAACAAATATGAAACTTGAGCTGACAACTCTTAAATTGAAAAAAGATGAGTATGTATCTGAATGTCTCAAATTTCATCGATATATTACTTTTCTAATTTATTCAATGTTGCATTGACCTTTGAAAAATTATTTTTGTATATCCATATATTTGGCAATCATTTTATGATATGTAGTTAGAATAATAAATCTCCATGTATTTGGTACAAATGAAAACAGAACTTGATTCGTTATATTTTTTTTTCGCAAATGCTTAAAGCAAAGATGTATTTTCTTTTTTTATCAATAAATTTCTTTTGCAAGTTATCAGTTTTATTATATTTCAACTGCTGTCATGAGTGTTTTTGAACTCTTAAAAGTTGATCATATATCTGCCTGTTTAAATTTTTGTTCTTTATCAATTTCAGAATTGAAGAGTACCTGATGCCTCCAATATAAAAGCAGCCAACATTTCCATATTAAAGTGGTTATCAAAGATATGGATGGAAACGGTCAATTTCATTACTTTTCATTATCCTAATCTTTCTTTTGTTGAAAAAATAAATAAACTATTAAAAATGAGTGACATTTATGTTAGTTTGAATATCATTTTAATATAGAATAAAAGTTCTGACATTGTAGCATCTTATTAGTAGTTTTACATAAATTTTCTGATTTATTTTTGTGTTGCTTTTACAAGAGCTTCAAATTTGCAAGAACAAAGTGAAAGTAAGTGTGTTAATAATTCGAAAATTATTCCAACAGTTAGAATATTTAGGAAAATTGGAACATACATAGAAAACGAGTCGAATTGTTAATTCAGCTAGCCGGCAAGAGAGAGTGGCAGTGGACGAAAAAACTCTAATAAGATACATATGAAGCTGGGTCATGTGTAAACATAGAACCACTCCTTACTACGTCACGCAAATTCTCACGGGACATGGCTCGTTCGGTACCTTCACCAAAAGGATCCGAAAGACCGTGGATCACACATGCACAACATGTGGACAAAGGGACGACCCAGCCCATGTACTTTATGAATGTGTATGATGGGGTGAGGAGAGAGAAATTGAAATAACAAATAGGAGACTTGCCACCGGCAGCTGAGATCATAGGAGAAAAGCTTAAGGACAGGAAGACCTGGAAGGCGGTAGCTACGTATATGACTGAAGTAATGACCAAAAAGGACAAAGAAGATAAGAACACTCAAGGATAAAAAAATTAGGAAAAAAGGAAATAGGGGAGGTACGCTGATGGAATGACAACTTGTGCTTCCGGCGTACGCAACTCCCAATGATTTAAGAAGGAGGAAGGTGGATTAGTAGATGAGTGTCCCACACAAACTCACAGCATTGCATGTAGGGACAGCATTAGCTTCCACCCCACCTCATGGCAAAAAAAAGTTAGGTTGGGGGCTCCGGTAGTCAAAGGAGGAGGGTGTTGCTGAAGATAATCCACACCATCCTCCTCTACGGGGCACCTATGGGCGGAATTCATGAAAATAAAAAAAAACGCTGCTTCGGGTCTGCAGCGCATATAGAACCGTTTCCGCAATAGCGCTGCAGACCATCGCGGGTGCGATTCCCATTCATATATTGGTCAACGAGAGGGTCAGAATATACAAGAGTGACCAAATTGATCGAGAAAGGAAAACAATGGAAAAAAAAGGAAGAAAGGAAAATCAGTTTGGGCAAATGGCAGCGAGAGTGGCAAGAGGAGGGTGCCAAGGCCGTGTGGACGAGGACGTTGATACCGGGTGTGACGAAGTGGTACAAGTGCGCACACCGCAGAACCAACTACTTTTTCACCCAATTTCTAACGGGGCATGGGTCTTTCAGAAAATACACTATGGAATAAAAAAACTAAAGATGACCTATGCCCCAGCTGCGGTGTGACGGAGGACCCACGTCACGTGGTGCTAGAGTGCCGAGTCCGCCAGCAGGAGCAGGAGGAACTAAAACAGATATTGGAGGTGGCACCCTAGAATGCAAAAACATGACCGCTGCCATTAGAGACAAGAAGGTTTACGACCGGGTTATAGACATTGTTACGGGAATAATATGATGTAAAGAGGAAAAAGAAAGAAGGCGTGAAGAATAATGTATTGGGTCATTTTAATGTGTATGTGCCGTCGTAATTTATGTTTTTATTTTATCCTTTTTTATATATACCAGTTTTTGAATTTTCAACTCTTTTTATTTATACACCCTTTTTTTAACCTTTTATCTATACAGTTTTTAGAGCTTTACTTGCAGAAAAACAATTAGAGATACACTTGAAAAAACAATAGCCGATTTCACTTCAGATAAAGAAACATCAGAATTCAAAATCAACGATGCTAATTCAATAATAGTGCAATGTGTGAGTGACAAACATCTAGACATAATAAAAAATGCGAAAACGGCTAAGGAAATGCTAAGTTCACTAGAAAATGTATTCTAAAGAAAAAGTGTCTTCACAAAACTTACACTAAAAAAGAGACTACTTACCTTGAAGCATAGAAGAAATGATAAATTAGAGGATAATTTCCATGTGTTTGATACTATAATAAGGGAGTTAGAAGGAATAGGATCAAAAATAGATGATGAAGACAAAGTATGCCATCTTTTGTTAACGTTGAATAAAGAATACCAGGCAGTGATAACCGCGATTGAAACTATGAACACCAGAGTAACAATTTACTTTGTGAAATCTCGTTTGCTTGATGAAGAATTGAAAATAAAATCAAAACAAGGACAGATTAGTTGTCAAACTGATGCATCCTTTAATACATTTCAATATGTGTGTTACAAAAGTGGAAAACCCGGACATAAGTTAGCAGAATGTCATCAGTCATCACGAGACAGCTTTAGAGGTAGAAGAGGTTTTCGTAGTAGTCATCTTAGAGACCAGAATAGAGGTCAAAGTCGAGGTACAGGAAGTCAAGCAAACGCCGCCAATGAAATTGCATTTATAGCTTTAAGCAGTGTAGTGCCTTGTACTGGAGGTATTAACAAGTTTATTTTGGACTCTGGGTGTACTCAGCATATGGTAATGGGTGAAATGGAGCTTTACATGTCAAATGTTATGGATTTAGCATCAGAAGTAAAAATAGGAACTGCAAAGAACAATGAAAAAAGGGACAGTCAAAG